>NC_135328.1:133485472-133605659 GCF_023851605.1 Tamandua tetradactyla
TCTTTGAGTTTGCAATGATCCTTCCTCACTTAAGTTCAAACAGCAGTGGACACATGTGAAGATTACTTTTTACCACATGGCTTCTTGATATTTTACCAAGAATCTTGTCACTTAAAATCTAAAATATTTTTTCTGTGGCCTTGTAGAGCAGAGTCTTGTTCAGCTGTTTCATGTGATGAGAGATATTTAAGTTGGCTGGTTTCAGTAGCTGTTCATTTTCAAAGTCCTTAGCAGAAATCTGGCCTACAGTTGCTTTGAAAGTGCTCCTGAAATTCACCTTCATCTCAGAGAACTTTTCCTCTACCAAGCACTGATTTTCTGTATGTCACAGGAGATTTTTTGGCTCTTTGTTTGGGTTTTCACACAAATTAAACAAATTTTAGTGTACCAGATCTTAGTTTAATAAAATTTATTGTTTTTTTGTAGCTTTAAACAAAACTTTTTTTTCATTTCATCTCTCCAAGCTTTGGGTACTTTTCTGTGAAGAAAACAGGCCATTGTGAAGTCAGATTTTGTTTGTTTGTTTGTTTTGATTTGATTTAAACAACAGCACCATTTGCATGGAATCATGGGTCACTCTTAGCACCAGATGCCAATATGATTCCTCCAAGATAGACCTTCTTGTTTCCAGATAGGAAGACGTACATTAAATATCCTGTCCTTTGCTTGCTTAGGTCAGCAGAAAAAGTTTTATTGACTTTACCATCATTTTTAAAAAAATTTTAAATATTATAGAATAATGTTGGTGAGGTCTGTTGATGCATCAGTCTAGACAGAAAAACTGTTGTTTTTTCCTTTACTCATAGGTCTTTAGCATCAAGTGATGTCAATATGTTGACTCATCTTATTGGTATTGTACTGTAGAATCTCTTTCAATTTCTCCTACTACATATTGCGTAAACATTTTATTCTGTGTAATTTCACATTGGCTTTATTAGAGTCTCATCAGTGGTGTAACTTTCCCTTTTCTGAGCAGTAAGTTCTGCTACTAAGTAACTTGATGCCTGAGTTTCTACACTCTATTCCTTTTTTTTTTTTTGTGCCAGGACAGGTACTGGGAATCGAACCTGGGTCTGTGGCATGGTAGGCAAGAATTCTGCCACTGAGCCACTATCACACTGCCCTGTATTTCATTTTTTATGGAAGAGTTTTATTCTGTTTATTTTGAGACTCCAATAGTCATTTGAAACATCACCTTTATTTGTCAAATGACTGTAATTTGTACTTACATCTTTTGAATGTTGTTTGAACTATTGTTGCTTTTGTAAAAGTGCTTACCACAAACAACACAAAATGGAACAGGACAACTTGGATTTCTAACATTATATGGCCCAACTGGAATTGCACTATGCCACACAAACTTACTTTCATAGGAACACAGGATATACAAGGAGCACTGGGAGCCAATTGGGCCTATAAGGTGGTCCTGTTTGGGAATCAAATGACTTCCCCAATCAGTCTTCCCCTTGACCTACCCTAGGCAATATTTATTCCATCATCTTTATCCTTGGGGAATTTTTTTCCCGAGGTGACCATCTAGCCTTGATGGATTTTGGGTGGCCCTGGGAGAGGGCAGTATGATAACACCAATATATTTCTTCCCAGGTTAATTTTGCTATTAGGTTTCTCATTATTGCTTCTATCTTCTGTAAGGTGTATAAGTGTTTTTTAAGGAAACCCTTGAAGGAGGGCAGTCCCCTTCAAATATTTCCTAAGGTCTAGCCAGAACTTGGGAACTTCAAACTTACTTAGTTTACTTCTGGGTAAGCTTGGCAGGTTTTGTTGTAATGGTAAGTATGTTGGTATCAGATTGGGAGGTGACTCATCCATGGAAAGTGAAGTTAGGTTTCCCGTTTAATTTGCATTTCATAAGAATTGCCTTTGTTGGAGCATCCAAGAGCTATGATTATTAATTGTGGGCTGGCAGTATTTTAATTGTTTCAAAGCCATTTCTCTTGAGTGTTTTGTGAAGTTTGTGATTGATATTGGAAAAATGAAATTCTTGACCTATCAGGGAAGAATTCCCATGCTGGTTGTAGGTCCTGAGTCTTTCAGCATGCTTTAGTGCTGGTGTTATTATGTTGTATGTATGACAATTCCTGAAAACATTGTTTAGTGGGTGTCCCAGTTTGAAAGGATTTATGTATCTTAGGAAAGCCATGTTTTAATCCTAATCAGTCTTGTGGGAAAAACTGTTTCTTTTAATCCCTAGTCAGTACTGTATGTCAGAAACTTGATTAGATTGTCTCCACAGAGATTTGACTCACCCAATGGTGGGTGTGAACTTGTGAACAGAGGGAGATGTGACTCTACCCATTCCATGAGGGTCTTGATTAGGTTACTGGAATCCTTTAAAAGAGAAAGCATTTTGGAGAGAGTCTCTTTTTGAGAATGACAAGAGAACCATGAAACAAACAGCCCACACCACCAGAGACTTTTGGAGATAAAGAAGAAATCCACCCCTGGGAGAGCTCCATGAAATAAGAAGCCTGGAGTGAAAGCAAGGAAATGTCGCCATGTTTGCTATGTGCCTTTCCGGTTGATGGAGAAATCCTGTACTTCATCGGTCTTCTTGAACCAAGGTATCTTTCCCTGATGGCTTAGAGTGGACATTTTTATAGACTGCTTTAATTGGTACATTTTCTCACCCTTAGAACTGTCAACTAGCAACTTATTAAATTCCCTTTTTTTAAAAAGCCATTCTGTTCCTGGTATATCACATTCTGGCAGCTAGCAAACTAGAATAGTAGGTAAAGAGAACATCTATGGCAATGTGTCATTGACCATTTGGTGCAGTTCCTTTCTCCTGTAGTAAGTGAAGTTTGTATTGGAGGAGGGAGGGCATCATTGTAATTGATAGGGAAAGAGACCTTTATGTGTAAAGGCATGTATTATTGGAAGGGTTTATGTTTGTTATCATCCTACCAATCGATAAGAGCTATAATTTTATCTCTGTAATCCTAAAGGCTTGTTGGTATTCGCTCTGTATGATCACAGTCTTGATTTACATGCACCAATTAATGGACATCTTGAGTATAATATTGAGTGCACATTAATTATCCTTTGGCATTCCTTAAGTAAGACTTGATAGGTAGATTGCTCTTTTTCTTTGGTGGTATTACTAATATGGTATTTTGTTTAACTTGAGGCAGGAGGTGGCCCATGGGTTTGAAGAAATGTATGAGTTACTATCGGTTTTATGGAGACTGGCTTAGCTGGAAGAAGGTTATTAGTGGCAGCAGATATAGAAGAATTAGGCTCAGTGTGGCTATCTATAGTTGTTAGTAGGATTGACAAACCTGAATGGACAACAATGGTTCCCATTGTCCCCAAGAGAACTTTCTTAGCTCCTTTTATCATGAGGTGTTCATTAAGTTCATTAAGACCCACCTGAAATGTACAGAGCCAAATCTGTGCAGAAATAATCTAATCAAATGTTCTCAACCAGATTCTATGAAGATTCCATGCACTAGGAATCTAGTTACTTTCAAGAAACCTACAACTTTCAGATGGCTTCCTAGGCCAGATAGATCCTGAAACACAGAGAGGCCAGCCTCTCCAGAACATCAATTAGTTCCATCCTCTAAACCCCACATTATTGACATAACTTCCAACATGAGAAAGTTGAAATGAGCATAGCCCAAATAACCCTAAAGTTTGGGAGAAAGATCAAAGGAGATGGTGCAGTTAGTTCCACAGAGAAGGTAGGGTTTAGCAAATGAATATGATTACTGAGTCATTATATTGATACTTCTTTTAGTCTCCTGTGTCTTGGAACAGCTAGTAGTAAAACATAAAATTGTGAAATTGTAACTCATACGAAACTCTGAAATCTGTTCTTCAATTAATTGTTGTGCTTTGCTTTGAAATGTATTGCTTTCTTTGTATATATGTTTGTTCTAATTTGCTAGCTGCTGGGATGTGATATCCCAGAAACAGAATGGCTTTTAAAAAGGGGCATTTATTAAGTTGCAAATACAGTTCTAAGGCTGTGAAAATGTTCCAATTAAAGCAAGACTATAAAAATGTCCAAATTAAAGTTCTTTCACTCAAGAAGGCTGATGAAGTTCAGGGTTTCTCTCTCAACTAGAAAGGCACATGGTGAACATGGTGCCATCGCCTCTTGTGGTTCTCATGGATCTCCCAAAATGTTTCCTCTTTTAAAGGATTCTAGTAAATTAATTAAGACCCAATTGGAATGGGTAGAGTCACATCTCCCTTAATCAAAGGTTAATACCCACAGTTGGATGTGCCTCATCTCAGTGGGAGATAATTTAATCAAGTCTCCAACCTACAGTACTGCATAGGGATTAAAAGAAATGACTGCCTCTACAAGAAATTTCAGGATTAAAGCATGGCTTTTCTGGGGTACATAATCCTTTCAAACCAGCATATTCCATTCTCTGGGCCTTAAAAATGATGTTTTTTCCCCATATACAAAATACATTCATTCCATCAGAATATCAGAAAGCCTTAAAACTTCTCAGTACTGAATACTAATGCAGCACAAAGTCAGACATGGTGCAAAATCTCATCAAAGTCAGATACAGGCATGGTCTGTTCTAAGGCAGAATTCTCTTATAGCTCTAGGTCTGTAAAACTCAGAATAAGTCAGTTCCTGTCAACATACCAAGGAGAGACAGTCAAAGGATACATATTCATATTTCCATAGGGAGAAATTAGACGGAACTGGACCCAAGCAGTTTTGGAAACCTGCAGGATAAAGTCAATTAGATTTCAAAGTCTGAGAGTCATTAATCTTCAGGGCTTTAAAAAGAGGCAGTCCCACCCTTTCTAAGGGTCTGTACAGCCACCTGCCTCTCTCCTTGGGGGACATTGGGGAGATCCACTTTTTTCTTGGATCCACTCTCTCCAAGTATTGGGGCTGTACCGGGCTCTCTGCCATCTCTGGGGCACATGCTCAGCCCCTCCGTGTGGTGGCAGCCAGGCTCTCCTCAGCCCCCAAGGAATGTGCTCCAACTTCTTCAAGGCCTGAGGCGACACAGCTCTTCCACTGCAATGAGGTGGAAGGCCCACCCTCTCCCTTCAGGACAAACTCACCCTTTCCAAGTACTTGGGTGGGCCCAATCTCCTGGCCTAAGGCTTTTTGACTTCAGCCTCCAGTCTCCATGGTTCTACCTCTGAAGGTAGGTCTACCCCACAAGATTGGATTAGGAGTAAAAGAGCATGACTTTCCTGTTCTAACAGAACAGAAAACCAGCACATTCCACCCTCAGTTTCAAACCAGCACCTTACACCCTCTGAGCCCCCAAAGGGCATGTTCTTTCCATATACAAAATATATTTATTGTATCACAATATCACAAAAGCCTTCAATTATTTCAGTAATAACAGAAAGTCGGAAACAGTACAAAATCTCATCAAAATAAGCCACAGGCGTCGCGGCTGCCGGGGAGGTCGTTGCGGCTGCTGGGGAGGTCGCCCGGGCACGGAGCAGCCCGCGAGACCTACGGGCGGGCACGCGGCATGAGTGACCGGGAAGCAAGATGCGCTCCGAGGGCACGGCCCCAGGGCCGGAGGCGCCGTTGTGCGGGGCGCTGAGCTTGGTGCTGGGCGCACTGCTGAGCAAAGGGCAACTACTGGGTGAGCAGAGACAGTGCAGGGCAGCTCCCGGGGCCATGGTGGGGAATGGACACACAGCGTACCACAGTCTGGACTGGCTAATCTGACTGCGAGACTCTGCTGTGGTGAGATCCCCGAGCGGCGCGTGATTACCCGAGCAGCGGCAGCTCTGGCAGCCGGGGCTCCTCCCTCCCTCCTTCCCGGGCCAGCTGAGAGTCTCTGAGAGGCGAGTTTCCCAGGCCACAGCGGCCGGCGCACCTCTTCTGCGGGCGGCTTCCTGGACTGGCTGCGAGTCTGGGATTGGAGGGCTACACAAGCCGCGGTGGCCCTCTCACGAGGGTGGCTTCCTGGTCCCGTGGCGAATTCCCCAGGCCGTGGCGGCCTGTGACCGACGCCCCTCCCCCGCGGGCAGCTCCCTGCTCCGGTGGCGAATTCCCCGGGCACACTGCAGCCGGCGACTGACACCCCTCCAGGGAGAGAAGGGAATTTCCGACAGTGGCAGGGACTGGGTCCAACCAAACACCAATAGGGAAATTAATAAAGGAGCCACAGGGTCCCCTCAAGCTGCGGTGGCTGACGCCCCCACCACACGCGGCCCCCCGAACCAACTGAGAGAATTAGATAGGAAATCCCCAGGCCGCGGAGAACGGTGACCAGGGGGATCCCTTCCAAACACGTGAGACAAACGTGTGCCATGAGTGCCACCTACTGGGCAGGATAAGAAAACAGAACCCAGAGATTTCACAGAAAAATCTTACAACCTTGTTGGGTCCGACACCCAGGGAAATCTGACTAAGTGCCCAGACGCCAGCAGCAGAAGAAAACGGTCCACGCTCAGAAGATTGAGAATATGGCCCAGTCAAAGGAACAAACCAATAGTTCAAATGAGATGCAAGTGTTGAGACAACTAATGCTGAATATACGAACAGAAATGGAAAACCTCTTCAAAAAGGAAATCGATAAATTGAGGGAGAACATGAAGAAGACATGGGCTGAACAAAAAGAAGAAGTAGAAAATCTGAAAAAACAAATCACAGAACTTATGGAAGTGAAGGATAAAGTAGAAAAGATGGAAAAAATGATGGATACTTACAATGATAGATTTAAAGAGACAGAAGATAGAATTAGTGATTTGGAGGATGGAACATCTGAATTCCAAAAAGAAACAGAAACTATCAGGAAAAGAATGGAAAAATTTGAACAGGGTATCAGGGAACTCAAGGACAATATGAACCGCACAAATATACGTGTTGTGGGTGTCCCAGAAGGAGAAGAGAAGGGAAAAGGAGGAGAAAAACTAATGGAAGAAATTTTCACTGAAAATTTCCCAACTCTTATGAAAGACCTAAAATTACAGATCCAAGAAGTCAGCGCACCCCAAAGAGATTAGACCCAAATAGGCGTACTCCAAGACACTTACTAGTTAGAATGTCAGAGGTCAAAGAGAAAGAGAGGATCTTGAAAGCAGTGAGAGAGAAGCAATCCATCACATACAAGGGAAACCCAATAAGACTATGTGTAGATTTCTCAGCAGAAATCATGGAAGCTAGAAGACAGTGGGATGATATATTTAAGTTACTAAAAGAGAAAAACTGCCAACCAAGACTCCTATATCCAGCAAAATTGTCCTTCAAAAATGAGGGAGAAATTAAAACATTCTCAGACAAAAAGTCACTGAAAGAATTTGTGACCAAGAGACCAGCTCTGCAAGAAATACTAAAGGGAGCACTAGAGTCAGATACAAAAAGACAGAAGAGAGAGGTATGGAGAAGAGTGTAGAAAGAAGGAAAATCAGATATGATATATATAATACAAAAGGCAAAATGTTAGAGGAAAATATTATCCAAACAGTAATAACACTAAATGTTAATGGACTGAATTCCCCAATCAAAAGACATAGACTGGCAGAATGGATTAAAAAACAGGATCCTTCTATATGCTGTCTACAGGAAACACATCTTAGACCCAAAGATAGACATAGGTTGACAGTGAAAGGTTGGGAAAAGATATTTCATGCAAATAACAACCAGAAAAGAGCAGGAGTGGCTATACTAATATCCAACAAATTAGACTTCAAATGTAAAGCAGTTAAAAGAGACAAAGAAGGACACTATATACTAATAAAAGGAACAATTAAACAAGAAGGCATAACAATCATAAATATTTACGCACCGAACCAGAATGCCCCAAAATACATGAGGAATACACTGCAAACACTGAAAAGGGAAATAGACTTATATACCATAATAGTTGGAGACTTCAATTCACCACTCTCATCAATGGACAGAACATCTAGACAGAGGATCAATAAATAAATAGAGAATCTGAATATTACTATAAATGAACTAGACTTAACAGACATTTATAGGACATTACATCCCACATCAGCAGGATACACCTTTTTCTCAAGTGCTCATGGATCATTCTCAAAGATAGACCATATGCTGGGTCACAAAGCAAGTCTTAACAAATTTTAAAAGATTGAAATCATACACAACACTTTCTTGGATCATAAAGGAATGAAGTTGGAAATCAATAATAGGCAGAGTGCCAGAAACTTCACAAATACATGGAGGCTCAACAACACACTCTTAAACAACGACTGGGTCAAAGAAGAAATTGCTAGAGAAATTACCAAATACGTCGAGGCGAATGAAAATGAAAACACAACATTTCAAAACTTATTGGACGCAGCAAAGGCAGTGCTAAGAGGGAAATTTATTGCCCTAAATGCCTATATCAGAAAAGAAGAAAAGGCAAAAATGCAAGAATTAACTGTCCACTTGGAAGAACTGGAGAAAGAACAGCAAACTAATCCCAAAGCAAGCAAAAGGAAAGAAATAACAAAGATTAGAGCAGAAATAAATGAAATTGAAAACATGAAAACAATAGAGAAAACCAATAAGACCAGAAGTTGGTTCTATGAGAAAATCAATAAGATTGATGGGCCCTTAGCAAGATTGACAAAAAGAAGAAGAGAGAGGATGCAAATAAATAAGATCAGAAATGGAAGAGGAGACATAACTACTGACCTCACAGAAATAAAGGAGGCAATAACAGAATACTATGATCAACTTTACGCTAATAAATACAAAAATTTAGAGGAAATGGACGGGTTCCTGGAAAGACATGAACAACCAACTTTGACTCAAGAAGACATAGATGACCTCAACAAACCAATCACAAGTAAAGAAATTGAATTAGTCATTCAAAAGCTTCCTAAAAAGAAAAGTCCAGAACCAGACGGCTTCACATGTGAATTGTATCAAACATTCCAGAAATAATTAGTGCCAACTCTCCTCAAACTCTTCAAAAAAATCAAAGTGGAGGGAAAACTAGCTAATTCATTCTATGAAGCCAACATCACCCTCATACCAAAACCAGGCAAAGATATTACAAAAAAAGAAAACTACAGGCCAATCTCTCTAATGAATACAGATGCAAAAATCCTCAGTAAAGTTCTAGCAAATCGTATCCAACAACACATAAAAAGAATTATACATCATGACCAAGTAGGATTCATCACAGGTATTCAAGAATGGTTCAACATAAGGAAATCAATTAATGTAATACACCATATCAACAAATCAAAGCAGAAAAATCACATGATCATCTCAATTGATGCAGAGAAGGCATTTGACAAGATTCAACATCCTTTCCTGTTGAAAACACTTCAAAAGATAGGAATACAAGGAAACTTCCTTAAAATGATAGAGGGAATATATGAAAAACCCACAGCTAATATCATCCTCAATGAGGAATAATTGAAAACTTTCCCCCTAAGATCAGGAACAAGACAAGGATGTCCACTATCACCACTATTATTCAACATTGTGTTGGAGGTTCTAGCCAGAGCAATTAGACAAGAAAAAGAAATAGAAGGCATCAAAATTGGAAAGGAAGAAGTAAAACTATCACTGTTTGCAGACGATATGATACTATATGTCGAAAACCCGGAAAAATCCACAACAAAACTACTAGAGCTAATAAGTGAGTACAGCAAAGTAGCAGGTTACAAGATCAACATTCAAAAATCTGTAGCATTTCTATACACTAGCAATGAACAAGCGGAGGGGGAAATCAAGAAACGAATCCCATTTACAATTGCAACTGAAAGAATAAAATACCTAGGAATAAATTTAACTAAAGAGACAAAAAACCTATATAAAGAAAACTACAAAAAACTGCTAAAAGAAATCACAGAAGACCTAAATAGATGGAAGGGCATACCGTGTTCATGGATTGGAAGACTAAATATAGTTAAGATGTCAATCCTCCCTAAATTGATTTACAGATTCAATGCAATAGCAATCAAAATCCCAACAACTTATTTTTCAGAAATAGAAAAACCAATAAGCAAATTTATCTGGAAGGGCAGGGTGCCCCGAATTGCTAAAACCATCTTGAGGAAAAAAAAATGAAGCTGGAGGTCTTGCACTGCTGGACTTTAAGGCATATTATGAAGCCACAGTGGTCAAAACAGCATGGTATTGGCATAAAGATAGATATATCGACCAATGGAATCCAATAGAGTGCTCAGATATAGACCCTCTCATCTATGGACATTTGATCTTTGATAAGGCAGTCAAGCCAACTCACCTGGGACAGAACAGTCTCTTCAATAAATGGTGCCTAGAGAACTGGATATCCATATGCAAAAGAATGAAAGAAGACCCATATCTCACACCCTACACAAAAGTTAACTCAGAATGAATCAAAGATCTAAACATTAGGTCTAAGACCATAAAACAGTTAGAGGAAAATGTAGGGAGATATCTTATGAATCTTACAATTGGAGGCGGTTTTATGGACCTTAAACCTAAAGCAAGAGCACTGAAGGAGGAAATAAATAAATGGGAACTCCTCAAAATTAAACACTTTCGTGCATCAAAGAACTTCATCAAGAAAGTAGAAAGACAGCCTACACAATGGGAGACAATATTTGGAAATGACATATCAGATAAAGGTCTAGTATCCAGAATTCATAAAGAGATTGTTCAACTCAACAACAAAAAGACAGCCAACCCAATTACAAAATGGGTGTCATGGTTAGGGACAGGTGTCAACTTGGCCAAGTTGTGGTACCTGTTCATCTGATTGGGCAAGCACTGGCCTGTCTGTTGCAATGAGGACATTTCATAGGATTAGGTCATGATCACGTCAGCTACATCCACAGCTGATTCCATTTGTAATCAGCGAAAAGAGAGTGTCTTCTGCAAGTAGTGATGCTAAATCCAATCATGGGAAGCCTTTTAAGGAGGACTCAGAGGAGACAGGTTCCATTCCTGCTTTGGCTGGTGAGCCTCTCCTGTGGAGTTCATCCAGGCCATCCATTGGAGTCATCGGCTTCGCAGCCTGCCCTGTGGATTTTGGACTCTGCATTCCTACGGTCACGTGAGACACTTTCATAAATTTTATATTTTCAAGTGTTCCCTGTTGATTCTGTTTCTCTAGAGAACCCTAACTAATACAATGGGAAAAAGACTTGAATAGACACCTCTCAGAAGAGGAAATACAAATGGCCAAAAGGCACATGAAGAGATGCTCAATGTCCCTGGCCATTAGAGAAATGCAAATAAAAACCACAATGAGATATCATCTTATACCCACCAGAATGGCCATTATCAACAAAACAGAAAATGACAAGTGCTGGAGAGGATGCGGTGAAAGAGGCACACTTATCCACTGTTGGTGGGAATGTCGAATGGTGCAACCACTGTGGAAGGCAGTTTGGCGGTTCCTCAAAAAGCTGAATATAGAATTGCCATATGACCCAGCAATGCCAAAGGAATTAAGGGCAAAAACTCAAATGGACATTTGCACACCAATGTTTATAGCAGCGTTATTTAGAATTGCAAAGAGATGGAAACAGCCAAAATGTCCATCAACAGACGCTTGGCTAAACAAACTGTGGTATATACATATGATGGAATATTATGCAGCTTTAAGACAGGATAAACTTATGAAGCATGTAATAACATGGATGGACCTAGAGAACATTATGCTGAGTGAGTCTAGCCAAAAACTAAAAGACAAATACTGTATGGTCCCAATGATGTGAATCGACATTTGAAAATAAACTTGGAATATGTCATTGGTAACAGAATCCAGCAGGAGTTAGAAACAGGGTAAGATAATGGGTGATTGGAGCTGATGGGATACAGACTGTGCAACAGGACTAGATACAAAAACTCAAAAATGGACAGCACAATAATACCTAATTGTAAAGTAATCATGTTAAAATACTGAATGAAGCTGCATCCGAGCTATAGGTTTTTGTTTTGTTTTGTTTTGTTTTTACTATTATTACTTTTATTTTTTTCTCTATATTAACATTCTATATCTTTTTTGGTTGTGTTGCTAGTTCTTCTAAACCGATGCAAATGTACTAAGAAATGATGATCATGCATCTATGTGATGATGTTAAGAATTACTGATTGCATATTTAGAATGGTATGATTTCTAAATGTTGGATTAATTTCTTTTTTTCTGTTAATTAAAAAAAAAGAGAAGGGGTAATTGGAGCTGAAGGGATACAGACTGTGCAACAGGACTGGATATAAAAACTCAGAAATGGACAGCACAATACTACCTAATTGTAATGCAATTATGTTAAAACATTGAATGAAGCTGCATGTGAGGTATAGGTTTTTTTTTTCTCTCTATTATTGTTTTATTTCTTATTCTGTTGTCTTTTTATTTCTTTTTCTAAATTGATGCAAATGTACTAAGAAATGATGAATATGCAACTATGTGATGATATTAAGAATTACTGATTGTACATGTAGAATGGAATGATTTCTAAATGTTTTGTTAATTTTTTTAATTAATAAAAAAAAGAAAAAAAAATAAGCCACAGGCATGATTTGTCCTAAGGCAAAATTCTCTTCTGGCTGTGGACCTGTGAAGCTTAGAACAAGTTGTTTGCTTCCAGTACACAATGGAAGGACAATCAGAAGATGAACATTCCTATTGCCATAGGGAGAAATTGGAAAGAAAACAGGTCATTGGACCCAAACATTTCCAAAACCTGCAGGGAAGACTCCCTTAGATTTCAAAGTCTGCGGGCCCTTTATCATCCTCAGGGTTTGGAAGAGGAGCAGTCCTACTCTTTACAAGGGTTTCTGCAGTGGCCCTGTTCTCTCCCATGTGGGAATGATGCTTGCAATCTAGGGGAACATTGGGGAGACCACCTTTTTTCAACACTTCCCCCAAGCATTGGTGCAGCACTCTGACTCTCTTGTCTCTGAGGCACATGCTCAACCCTCTCAGATCACTGGAGTGACAGTGAGGCTCTGCCCAGTGCTCTGGGAATGTGCTCTACTTTCTCTGAGTCTCAAGGAGATGAAACTCTTCTGCCTGTCCCCTGCCTCCAGGGTAAACTCACCCTTTCCATGTGGGTGTGCAGGTCCTTTCTCCGGGTCGGAGATTTCTTGGCTTCAGACCTTAGCTTCCATGGTTTTACTGTGAACATTTTTTTCCCTTCAGTTTATCCCTTTTAGTCCAGATTGGCAGTGGTTCTGTTTATACAGATCTCAAAAATATCTTGGTTTAGCATGTACTATACAGGGGTTAAAGCCATCAGACAATAGGACTTAACACAGATCTTTTCTGAATAACTCCCATCTCCAATCCTGGCTTGTCCTGACATGGCTGACTGGTTCCATGTTTGGTTCAGTCCTCACGTGTGCCATTGCTATTGCTGCTGGGGTCCCTGTTTCTGAAAACTCAGAACTTTTCAGACCATCAATTTCTGGCTATTTTGTACCCTAGAGTTCAGTTCTCAATTTATCTCTTTCCTGTTGAATTTTAATCTAAGCTACAAGAAGAAGCCAGGCTGCATTTCCATATTTAGTTTGAAGATTTCCTCAACTAGATATCCTAGCTGGTTGCTTTCAAATTCTCCCTTCCATCTAGTACCAGAACTCAATTTTTCCAAATTATCTGCAAGTTTAAAACAAGGATTGCCTTTCTTCCAGTTTGCAATGATGCATTGCTCATTTCTAAATCCTCATCAGAAGTATCTTTAATGTCCATATTTCTATCAATAGTCTCTTAAAAGCATTGTAGGCCTTCTCTGTCAAGCTCCTCAGAACTCTTCCAGATTCTACCCCTTATCCATTTCAAAAGCCTTTCCAACAAGTTTGGTTTTTGTAAACCACAGCGTCCCACTTCTCTGGTACCAAAATATGTTTAAATCTGTTTTGGTTTGTTCAAGATGCTGGAATGCAATATTCCAGAAATGGATTGGCTTTAATAAAGGGGATTAATTAAGTCACAAGTTTATTCTGTGTTGGTTTGAAATGATGTATGTACCCTAGAAAAGCCATGTTTTAATCCTAATCCCATTTTGTAAAGGCAGCCACTTCTTCCAATCCCTGTTCAGTGTTATGTGTTTGAAATGTAATGAGATCATCTCCCTGGAGATGTGATTTAATGAAGAGTGGTTAAACTGGATTAGGTAGGGATGTGTCTCCACCCATTTGGATGAGTTTTGATTAGTTTCTGAAGTCCTATAGAAGAGGAAACATTTTAGAGAGTGGGAGATTCAGAGAGAGCAGAGCAGAACGACATAGCCATGAGAAGCAGAGTCCACCAGCCAACAACCTTTGGAGATGAAGATGGAAAATGTCTCCTGGGCAGCTTCATGAAACAAGAAACCAGGAGAAGAAGCTAGCAGATGATGCTGTGTTTGCCATGTACCCTTCTAGATGAGAGAGGAACACGCACCATGTTCAACATGTGCCTTTCCAGATAAGAGAGAAACTCTGACTGTGTTCACCATGTACCTTCTCACTTGAGAGAGAAACTGTGAATTTCATCGGCCTTCTTTAATGAAGGTATCTTTCCCCGGATGCCTTAGATTGTACATTTCTGTAGACTTGTTTTAATTGGGACGTTTTCTCAGCCTTGGAACTGTAAACTAGCATCTGATTAAATTCCCCTTTTTAAAAGCCATTCTGTTTATGATGTATTGTATTCTGGAAGCTAGCAAACTGGAAGTTCTAAGACCATAAAAATGTTGCAACTAAGGTGTCCAAGAAAGGTATTTAAAAAAAACTTTTTATATTGATTTTTAAATTTAAAAAATATGACAAGAAAGAAACACAAACATTCTTAACACATGATCATTCTGTTCTATATTTATAATCAGTAATTCACAGTATCATCACATAGTTGCACATTCATCATCATGATCATTTCTTAGAACATTTGCATCAATTCAGAAAAAGAAATAAAAAGACAACAGAAAAAGAGATAAAACAAAAACAGAAAAAAATTATATATACCATGCCCCTTACCCCTCCCTTTCATTGATCACTAGCATTTCAAACTAAATTTATTTTAACACTTGTTCCCCCTGTTATTTATTTTTATTCTATATGGTCTACTCATCTACTGACAAGGTAGATAAAGGAGCATCAGACAAGGTTTTCACAGTCACACAGTCACATTGTGAAAGCTGTATCATTATGCAATCATCATCAAGAAACATGGCTACTGGAACACAGCTCTACATTTTCAGGCATTTCCCTCCCCCCTCTCCATTACATCTGGAATAACAAGGTGTTATCTACTTAATGTGTAAGAATAACCTCCAGGATAACCTTCTGACTCTGTTTGGAATCTCTCAGCCATTGACACTTTGTCTCATTTCACTCTTCCCCCTTTTGGTGGAGAAGGTTTTCTCAATCCCTTGATGCTGAGTCTCAGCTCATTCTAGGATTTCTGTCCCACATTGCCAGGAAGGTCCACACCCCTGGGAGTCATGTCCCATGTAGACAGGGGGAGGGTGGTGAGTTTGCTTGTGCATTGGCTGGAGAGAGATGCC
Source organism: Tamandua tetradactyla (assembly GCF_023851605.1). NCBI lineage: Eukaryota > Metazoa > Chordata > Mammalia > Pilosa > Myrmecophagidae > Tamandua > Tamandua tetradactyla. The sequence goes on from NC_135328.1 coordinate 133,500,887, forward strand.
ACATCTGAGTAACAGAAGAGCTTGTCTTGGGGGTGACTGTTCGGCCTAATTTTAAGTAGGCTTGACCTATCATGGGGTTAAGTTTCATATGAACAAACCCCAAGACTGGGGGCTCAGCCTATAGCTTTGATTGTCCCCACTGCTTGTGAGAATATCAAGAATTCACCTTGGGGAGGTTGAATTTTCCCTCCTTCTCACCATTTCCTGAAGGGAACTTTGCAAATACTCAGGAAAGATATTTTGATTCCAAAGAATGGCCAAATGGCATCTGAGTTTTCTTGTCAGCTGGGAAGGCCTATGGCTGGCACCTGAGGTTCTTGCTCTGGTTTGTTTCTTTGTTTCTGATTCTAGTGGCTCCCTCTCTGAGCATCTGTGGGCCCTCACTTAGCTACTCTGTATCAGCTTTCTCCAGGTTCTGGCTTGCTTAGCATCTCATGGAAAGGTACAGGGCGAACCTTGCTGGGTTGTGGTTTCTAACATCTCTCCAAGCATCTCTGTTGGCACTCTAAGCATCTCTGTTGACATTCCACGCATCTCCAAGTATCTGTGTCTGAGTTTTTACTCAAATATTTGCCTGTGCCGGCTCTTTTAAGGACTCTAGTAAATTAAGACCCAACTTAAATAGGTGGGGCCAAACCTCCGTGGAAATAATCTAATCAAAAGGTCACACCCACAGTTGAGTAGACCACATCACCATGGAAACAACCGAATCAAAATGTTCTACCCAAACAGTAGGTCTGCCACCACACAGTAAGATTAGAATTAATAGAATATGGCTTTTCTGGGGTACAGAACAGATTATAACCAGCCCAGGGGGAGACTAGTGACAACAGTGGCTTGGACCAAGTGATAGTAGTAGGTGTGGTGAAGTGATCAGATTGTGGATGTATTTAGAAAGTACAACTATTAGGACTTCCTGGTGGATTGAATGTTGGGTGAAAGAACTCATACATCCTATATCCCTTACCCCTCCCTCTCATTACCACTAGTATTTGTAATCTACCCCATTTTTGAAACCCCTAATCCCCCTCTCTTACTTATATTTGTCCTTGTATTTTTTACTCATCTGTCCATACCCTGGATAAAAGGAACATCAGACACAAGATTTTCACAATCACATGGTCATATTGTAAAAGCTATATAGTTATACAGTCCTCTTCAAGAATCAAGGCTACTAGAATACAGTTCAACAGTTTCAGGTACTTCCTTCTAGCCACTCCAATATACTGTAAACTAAAAATGGATATCTATATAATGTATAAGAATAACCTCTAAGATAACTTCTTGACTGTGATTGAAATCTGTCAGCCTCTGAGACTTTATTTTATCTCATTCCTCTCTTCCTGCTTTTGGTCAGGAAGTCTTTCTCAATCCCATGATGCTGTCCTAGCTTATCCCTGAGAATCATGTTTCATGTAGTTAGGGAGATTTATACTCCTGGGATTCATGACCCACTAGGGGAAAGGGCAGTGAATTCACTTGGTGAGTTGTCTTAGAGAGAAAGGTCACTCCTGAGCAAGAAAAGAGGGTTTCTGGTGATGACTCTTAGGCATTATTATAAGTAGGCTTAGCCTATCCTTTGCAGAAATAAGGTTTATCAGGGTGAGCCCAAAGACCGAGGGCTCGGCCTGTTGAACTGGTTCTCCCCACTGCTTGTGAGAATATCAGAAATTACCCAGATGGGAAAGTCGAATATCTCCTCCTTTCTCATCAGCCCCCCAAGGGGACTATGCAAATATTTGTTTATTCTCTGCTCAGAAGAGAGGAATTCTTGACAGTGAGTATTAACAACTCTTTAAGGAGAGAAATGAGGCAGTAGCTATATTGGGGAGGTGGAGCAAGAATTTTTTTCTTCTTCTAAGAGATAGGAAATAACAGCGTGATTATATGATGATGAAAATGATCCAGTGAAGAGGAATGAGTACATTATTCTTCTATTCCATGATCAACTCATATATGCTGTTAACTTTTTTGCCCCTCCTTTACTTTGCCACACTTGCCTGGCAATACCTTGAACTTGATGAAATCCAACACTTCTACTACTAGGTGCTTGCTCTTTCTGTTACACCCTGTACTGTAGTGAGCATAAACTGTCACAGCAGGGAGAAGATTTTCCCTTTACTCTGTGGAGCTCTGGCCTTAGACTTTAGCAATAAAAAAGTCAGCAAAAAGTGGACTCTGAGGCTATACATGGGAGAAAGTGGCTTAGTCTCAAGGTGATGGGATTGAGAACTGACTTTTTTTCTAAAGGACTTTAAATCCCTGAAAGCAGATTCATTTGGGTTTGTCAGTTTATTTAGTGGAGAGTTCTCTGAATGTTTTCCCCAGGTTAGATGTTTGTCTGTTTGAGCATTTTCCACAGTGATGAGGTATAGAGGTATTGAGGCCATAGGAAGTTATTTGGAATTATAAAATGTATTGGCTCTGTTTCTCAGTCTCTTACTGCATGCTTTCACATTTCTGAGTCCTGACCTTCCTGGGTTTCTTCTGTGCTGAGTGGCTCCCCTTCTCCTTATTTTAATGAAGTTCCTTATAATCTCCTCCTCCCCTCCTTAGATTTCTATTTTGCCACTATGATGCTAAACATAATATTCCTACTTTACTATCTACTTTAAATCAGTTCTGGGAGGGAGGGGAGAGAAATGCCTGTGTTATCCTGAGTGAGCTGGATGTTTGAATTATTTCTTATATCCTGAAATAAGGTTTCCTATGATATAGTGTACTGAATGTTAATATTTCCAAGTCTATCAACTGTAAAAAATTAACAGTGAAAGATTCATGAGATATGCTCTTAATGTAGCTTTAGAAATTGTCACACCAGTAAAATGACTTGCTGGCAGCAATACTTTTGAAAGCACATAGGACTTTTCCCTCTTTGGATATATAATGATTCTAAATTATTTTGGAAATTGGGACTTAGTTTTGGTTTTGAAGTAATTTTTTTTAAAAAGAAGTCAAGTGAAAAAAGAATAGTAGCATTTAAAATTTCTCATTTAAAACTGTAAAAACAGTTTATGTGCTTTTTACACATAAATCTGAATATGTTTACTTTTTAAAAAATTGAGGTGATAGGAAAAATGAAAAATGATCACGGGTGTATTTTGTTGAAGTGAAAGGACTTTGTATTTGGAGAAAAAATCCAGAACATCTGTATCTTCTAATTCTGTTAAGTATAAGAATTTGAAGTCTGCTCTTTTGCAACTCTTTTGTCCTTTAAATATACTATTACTAAATATTGTATGGTTTTTTGATTAGTTTGTTGGATTGGCAGTAATTTTTCACTTTTAGTGATTCATAAAATTCTCCTTCGGTAATCATTGATATATAAAATTAAAAGATATTCAAAGGTATTTTTGTTTAATTGTTGCAAAATTAATCTGAAAAATTATAAACATTTTTTTTTTTTTTTTCAGAGAAAGGGAGGAAGGGAAGGAAAGACAGAGAGAAGGAAGGAAGGATGGAAGAAAGGGAAACATCTTTAAACATTTTCTTGTTTTATTATATTTTGTTTGTTTGTTTGTTTTTTACATGGGCTGGGGCCGGGAATCGAACCGGGGTCCTCCGGCATAGCAGGCAAGCACTCTTGCCCGCTGAGCCACCGCGGCCCGCCCGAAATTATAAACATTTTGTGAATTAAGATTTAAGATTATTTTAAAATGTTGAATGTGTACTGTTTAAAGATGAAAGCTGTTTGATTGAAAATGTACATTAAGTGCATTAAATAAGAAAATTTTATATGAGCTATTTACTCTGTGTAAACAATTTATTATGCATTTAAAAATGTTCTCCTATATAATAGTCATACATACTTTCAAGTATTAGACTACTATTTGAATGGTGGACAGTAAGTATACTAATCAGTCATAGGATGCTTTAGTGGGTTTAGTATTTTAAAAGTATGCTACCAGAGAAAAGGAAGGATAGTTTGAATTGTCTCAAAAGATATGTTCACACTATATTGTAAACTGTGTTATGTTAGTTATCTGCATTTTTGTAACTCTAGGATTTTGATAACATTTCACTTGCTGATTTTAGTTACACGTTACATATTTAAGTGTTTTGCCAGAAGCACATACAATTGAAATGTTCTCTTTTGGTTTCCAGGCTTATCTTGTGTTGCCTATAGTAAAGAACTTTCAGTTGTATGACTTTTTTTTTAAGTTGCAACAAAATGTATACATAACAGGGCAGGCCATACTGGTTCAGTGGCAGGGTTCTCACCTGCCATGCCAGAGACCTGGGTTCAATTCCCAGTGCCTGCCCATGCAAAAAAAAAAGTGAATATAACAAAATTTGCCATTTTAAGAATTATTAAGTATAAAGTTCATTATCATTAATTATATTCACTAGTTGCATGGCTTCTATGACATGTAATGTATTAAAAGCAATTGCATAAGTGTTTAATGTTTTTATGTTAACATTTTTCTTTTAGGTTATCTGCAATGGTGAGATGAAGTAACTTAAGATGAGCAAATTAAAAGTGATACCAGAGAAAAGGTACTGTGTATATGTATAAATTACAGGATGTATAACAATATGTGTAAATTATAGAAATGATACATGAAATTATTATTTGAAAGTCGTTAGTTAAAAATATTATTTGTGCTTAAATAATAGTGTATTTGTATTGTATTAGTATTTTTTTAATGTTTAACTTTTCAGTTAAAACAGGAATCATCAAACTGTGACCCAGTGACCAAATGTAACCCAGTTCCTATTTTAGTGTGGCCCATGAGTTAAGAATGATTTTTACATGTTTAAATGCTTGCAAAAACCAAAAGAATAATATTTTTGACACATGAAGATTGTATGAAATTCAAATTTCAGGGTATATCAGGTTTTATTATTTATAAGAAAATCAAAATAAAGGAAAGATATAGCCATATTTATCCATTTACATGTTCTCTGTCTGCTTTTACACTACAGCAGCTGAGTTGAATAGTTGTGACAGAGATTGTATGGTCTACAGTGCCTAAAATATGTATTGTGTGGCCCTTTGCAGAAAAATTTTCCTGATCCCTGAGTTAAAGTATCTTATATAATCTCTGTTAAAGCTTGTAAGTGCTAAAAATATGTCTTAAGATTGGTATTACTTTGGGCCCTTTCACTTAAAATGACAGACAGATTTTATTGATTTCATTTTGGAATTTTGCTAGGTATATATGCTTGAACAGATTGCTTAACCTTGTTAATCCTCAGTTTTGTCAACTGTAAAATAAGTTTAATGATAATGCTGTGTTGACAAAGTTGCAAAGATTAAATAATGCCTGGCCAACCCAGTAAATCATAACTTATTAATCAAAAAATGAAAGTTTCTGCTTATAGTAGTATTTTATTTTTGCTTATATATATGCAACTCTGCGTTAATAGATATGCTTCAAATCTGTTTTATAATGAGATGTATATACACAGTTTATTTAGATAAGATTTTTTTTAATTGTTAGATGTTTCAATTTGCTAAATCAGCTGGAATGATGGATTGGCTTTTACAAAGGTGATTTATTAGGTTACAGATTTACAGTTCTAAGTATGTGAAGATGTCCAAATTAGGGCATCAATATGAGGATACCTTCACTCAAAAGCCAATGGCATCAGGGTTTCTCTGTCACATGGGAAGGCACATGGTAATCTCTGCTGGCCTTTCTCTCCTGGCTGTTTTTCAGAATGGCTCTCTTAGTTCCTATGGGTCTTTCTGGCCTGAATTGGGATATTTTCCCTTTCTAAGCATCTGTGGGCCCTCTTTTAGCTTCTCTGGGGCAAACTCTGGGTTTCATATTTTTAGTAGTTTGTTTCTTCAAAGGTCAGCCCTGAGTGCTCTCTCTGTTTTTTGACTTCTATTCTATTCATAGAGGATTCCAGTAAAAGCATTAAGACCCACCTTGAATTGGGTGGGTCATATCTCTATGGAAACAGTCTAATCAAAAGGTTCCCCCTACCATAGGTCTGCACCCACAAGATTGGATTAGAAGAACAGCTTTTCTAGGTTACATAACAATTTCAAACCAGCAAATTAGGTTTTCCATTTTTTATGTATACATTATGTATGTAATGCATATAATACATTGTAACAAATTTTGCATGTCCAAATACAAATATTGTTCAAACAGATTTTATTGTCCAAGCACTTGTGTTATTTCTTTTTTTTCACATGGGCAGACACTGGGAATCAAACCTGGGTCCTTGGGCATGGCAGGCAAGCATTCTTACCTGCTGAGCCACCGTGGCCCGCCCTGTGTTATTTCTTTATGAAAGGAAATAGGCATTGTTTTGGGTTATAAAAGAGTACTACCCTTATTTTTCAGTTTAAGTCAAACAAGTAACGCTGTTCTTTTCGATTCAAGTTTCTAGGTAATTGTTTATAAGAATATAAAGTCTCTTATAGTTTGAAAACTTCTGGCTCCTAAGATCAGTTTTAATTTTTTTCTCCTAAAGTAGATTTCTTTGGAAATTTGTTATATGTTTTTGTTGTTTTAGACTGACTAAATTGTGATCACTGCAGATAACCTTCTAGAGGAAATTATAATTTCTAGTAATACTTATGACATGCTTCTGTGAAGAAAGGTGAATACAATAAAGTGTACTTAGATAGGAAAGGGTCAAAATCTTTCTTTTCCCTTTTTATCATCTGGCAATCATTACTGATTATGAGAACTCATGAAAATGTCTTTGAGGATTCTGAGGAGGGAAAAAAATAATACTTCTAGGTATTGTCTTAAAGTTTTTTTTCCCTGTAATCAGATTTGATCAATGCACAACATTTATTGTGTACTTTGCATGTCTTCAGAGGCTTCTGTAGATGCACTTTCTGAGTAATTTCTTGTTTTGTCTTTCTTAGGTTTATTTCACAGCCATGAAGTATATTAAATGCCTTTTATGTAGTAGCTTGATACTAAATATGTGAGAATAGAAAAGAAGCTTAAATATAAGTGTACAATGCTTTGCAGAAAATGAGTGTTCAGTGTGTTTTAAAAAATTTTAACAACCCCTAATCTGTTTTTCTAATGTTTTTATTGAGAAATCTTCACACACATACATTCCATACATGATGAACAATCAGTGATTCAAAACATCATCATGTAATTGTGTATTTATCACCATGATCATTTTTTAGAACATTTGCATCACTCCAGAAAAATAAATAAAAAGAAAAAAAAGAGAAAGCTCATACATACGGTTACTAGTTAGCTAGCTGCTGGAATGTGGTATACTAGAAATAGAACAGCTTAATAAAGGGGAATTTAATAAGTTGCTAGTTTACACTTCTAAGGCTCTGCAATTGTCCAAATTAAAACAAGCGTATAGAAATGTCCAATCGAAGGCATTCAGGGAAAGATACCTTGGTTCAAAAAGGCTGATGATGTTTAGTCTTTCTTTTTCAGCTGGAAGGGCACATAGCAAACATGGTAGCATCTGCTAGCTTTCTTTCCAGGCATCTTATTTCATGAAGCTCCCTGGGAGGCATTTTCCTTCTTCATCTCCAAAGGTCACTAGCAGGTGGACTCTGTCATTTTCTTGTCCTTCTGTCATGGTTCTGTGGCCCTCTCCTCATTCTCAAAAGGAACTCTCCAAAATCTCTACTGTTTTGTAGATTCCAGTAAACTAATTAAGACCCAGGTAGACTGGGTGGAGACATGTCTCCATCTACTCAAGTTAATACCCACAGTTCATTGAGTCACATCTCCACTGAGATAACCTCATCAAGTGCCCAGCCTATAGTACTCCACAGGGATTAGAAGAAACCATTGTTCCCACAAGATTGATTAGTATTAAAACATGGATTTTATAGGGTACATGAATCCTTTCAAAGTGGCACACATGCCGTACACTTTACCCCTCTCTCTCATTGACTACTAGTATTTCCATCTACCCAATTTATTTTACCCTTTGTCCCCCCTATTATTTACTTATTTATTTTTTAATCCATATTTTTTACTCATCTGTCCATACCCTGGATAAAAGGAACATCATACACAAGGTTTTCACAATTAAACAGTCACATTGTAAACATTATATTATTATACAATCATCTTCAAGAATCAAGGCTACTGGAACATAGCTCAACAATTTCATGTATTTCTTGCTAGCCACTCCAATGCACCATAAACTGAAAAGGGATATCTGTATAATGCATAAGAATAACCTCCGGGATAACCTCTTGACTTTGAAATCTCTCAGCCACTGAAACTTTATTTTTGTCTCATTTCTAACCCCCTTGTTCTTGCTTACAAGCTGCTGGAATGTGATATAGCAGAAACAGAATGACTTTTAAAAAGGGGAATTTATGAAGTTGCAAGTTTAAGGTCTGAGCCTGTGAAGATATCCAAATTAAAGGCAAGGCTATGAAAATGTCCATTAAGGCACCAACAAGATATTACTTTGACTCAGGAAAAACCTGTGTACTTTTGGGTTTCTCTCTCACCTGGAAGGGTACATGGCAAAGTCTGCTAGTTTTCTCTCCCTGCTTCTTGTTTCATGAAGCTCCCCCAGGGGTGTTTTCCTTCTCATCTCCAGAGGTCTCTGGCTGGGCTCCTGTGGCTCTCTACCTTTTTCTGAGTAGATTCCCACTTAAACGGCTCCAGTAAGCCGCCCCATCTTGAATGAGTGGAGACATATCTCCACGGAAACCATCTAATCAAAAGTTACCACCTGAAATGTGACCTTACCATACAGCATACAAAACACACACACACACACACACACACACACACACACACACACACACAAAACCAACCAACCAAACAGACAAACAAACAAGAAACAGTTACCACCCACAGATGGGTTGGTCATATCTGAATGGAAACAATCATGATCTGCTCTCCCAGCAATATTGAATGAGGATTAAATAACTTGGATTTTCTGGGGTTCAGAACAGATTCATGCACACCCCCCTTGGTCAAGAAGGCTTTCTCAATCCCTTGATGCTGGGTCCCAGCTCATCCCAGGATTACTATCCCATGTTACCAGGGAGATTTATACCCCTGGGAGTCATGTCCCATGTAGGAGAGAGGGGAGTGAGTTCACCTGCAGAGTTGGTTTAGAGAGACCACATCTGAGCAGCAAAAGGAGTTCTCTGGGATTGACTATTAGGCCTAATTTTAAGTAGACTTAGCCTATCCTTTGCAGGAATAATTTTGATAACAGCAAACCCCAAGATTGAGGACTCAGCCTATTGATTTGGTTATCTCCATTAATTGCAAGAATATCAGAAATTCTCCAGTTGGGGAAGTTGAATTTTTCCTCCTTCTTTCCCATTCCCCCAAGGGGACTTTGCAAATATTTCTTTATTCACTGCCCTAATTACTCTGAGATTTATTGGGGCATCACACTAACATAGACAAACCAACGAAATCTCACACTGTATTCAAGATTCCATGTTCTTCTGGTGTTCAGCTAAACTGAACATACAAATTAGGAAATGTGCTACACAAAATATAAATTTTGCACCCAATAAACATCTCTCCCTTTAATCTCACACAGAAGTTGAAGTTTTAAAATATGTGCTGTATGTTGGTTTGCTAGATACTGGAATGTGATATACTAGAAATGGAACATCTTTGGTAAAGGGGAATTTAATTTAAAAGTTACAAATGTACAGTTCTAAGGAAGTGAGTGTCCAAACTAAGGCATCCAGGGAAAATACCTTAATTCAAGGAAGCCTGATGAATTCACGGAAAATACCTTAATTCAAGGAAGGCTGATGCATCCAGAACACCTCTGTCAGCTGGAAAGGTACATTGGTCTGTTGCTGTTGGGCTCCAGTGCTTTCAATCCCTCATTTTACTTCTCTGGGGCTGGCTTTTATCTCTTGGCTTCCCTTGACCTTCTCCAGTATCTCGCTTGCTTAACATTTCATGGCTGTGTCTGCTGGGCTCCAAGCATCTCCAGACATCCTTGTCTCTGTTCTCCATGTGTCAGCATTTATGTCAGCTCTGCTGTGAAGTTTCTGTCAGCTCTGAGACTTCTGTCCTTTCTCTAGGCTCTGTCCTTTTTAGCATTTCTGTTGTTTTCACTCTCCAAAATGTTTCTTCTTTTAAAGAATTCCAGTAAGCCCACCTGATATGGGTGGAGTCCATCTCCATTTAATCAATGTTAATACCCATAATTGAGTGTGCCACATCTCCCCAGAGAAAGTCTAATCAAATTTCCAACCTACAGTACTAAACAGGGATTAAAAGAAATGGCTGCTCCCTTAAGATTGAATCAGGATTAAAATGTGGCTTTAATACTTTCAAACTGCCACAGATGATAACATTCTTTATCTTGTATTCTGATATACCTTAGTCCTGTCCAAATCAGCTTCATTCATATCTCCAAGTCTGATAATTTTTTCAGCTTTTTGGACCATTCCTATATGGGGTACTGCTGATTTTCAAAGCTTCAGAGCTCTAACTCTGAGTTGCAGGTGTCACGTAAATGCCCAGAGTTTCTGGGAATGACCATGATAAGCTGTGTTCTTAACTTCAATTCTCCAGGTTCACACATTAATGTTAATTCATCTCAGTGGGACAATACATATTTGTCCTTTTGTTTCTGGCTAATTTCACTCAGGATAATGTCCTCAAGGTTCATCCACATTTTTACATGCTTCGTGACTTTATTTTCTTATAGCTGTGTAATATTCCATAGTATGTAAATACCGCAACTTGTTTAGCCACTCATCTGTTGATGGACATTTGGGCTGTTTCCATCTTGGCAATTGTAAATAATTTGCTCTAAGCATTGGTGTGCAGTTGTCCTTTTGTTTTGTTCCCCTCACGTCCTCTTAATAGATACCTACCAATGGTATTGCTGGATCATATGGCAATTCTATAGTTAGCTTCCTCAGGAAACACCAAACTGCCTTCAAGAGTGGTTGGGTCATGTTACATTTCCCATCAACAGTTGGACCAAATCCTCTTTCTCCACATCCTCTCCAGCATTTGTCATTTTCTGTTTTGTTTTGTTTTGTTTTTGATAATGATCATTCTAATGGGTTTGAGATGATATTTCATTGTGGTTTTGATTTTTATTTCCCTATTTGCCAGTGAAGTTGAACATCTTTTCATGTACCTTTTAGCCATTGGTATTTCCTCTACTAAGAAGTGTCTGTTCATGCCTTTTGCATATTTTTTATTATGTTGTTCATCTTTGTTTTTCAGTTGAATAATCTCTATGTATTCTGGATACTAAATCCTTATCTAATATGTAGTTTCCAAATATTGTTTCCCATCGAATAGCTGCCTTTTTACTCTCTTGACAAAGTTCTTTGATGCATAGAAGTGTTCAGTTTTGAGGAGTTCCCGTGTGTGTTTCTTTTTTCAGTGCTCATGCTTTGGGTTAAGGTCTAAAAAAACCACCTTCTATTATAAGATTTATGATATTTCTGTACAGTTTCTTCTGTAAGTTTTTTGGTCTTAGCTATAATGTTCAGGTGTTTGATCCATTTTGAGTTTGAGGGTATGTAATGTGGATCCTGTTTCTTCTTTTGCCTATGGATATCTGGTTCTCCAATCACCATTTATTGAAAAGGCTGCTCTGTCCCAGGTGGGTTGGTTTGACTGCCTTATCAAAGTTCATTTGTCTATAGATGAGAAGGGTCTACATCTGAAGACTATTCGATTCCATGGTCAGTGTATCTATCTATATGCCAGTACCATGCTTTTATTATTTTTTTTACTTTCTTTTTTTTCATGTTTTATTCAGTTTACACCCATAGCCAGCACTTTTTTAAAAAAAATTATGAATAATGAAGAAGCATACAAACATTCTTGATATGCAAACATTCATGACATGGTTACAATCAGTGACTCACAGTATCATCACATGGTTGTGTTCATCACCATGATCATTTTTTTGAACATTTGCATCCCTCCAGCAAAAGAAAGAAAAATGAAAAAACTCATACATGACATACCCCTTACCACTCCCAGTTACTGAACGTTAGTATTTCAATCTACTCAATTTATTTTAACATTTGTTCTCTGTATTATTTATCTCTTATCTGTATATTTTACTCATCTGTCCATACCATAGATAAAAGGATCATCAGACACAAGGTTTTCACAATCAGTCACTTTGCGAAAGCTATAGCATTATATAATCATTTCAAGAAACATGGCTACTGGAACACAGCTCTCCAATTTTAGGCACTTCCCTCTATCCACTTTAATACACCACAAACTAAAAAGGTGATATCTATATAATGTGTAAGAATAATCTCCAGGATAACCTCTCGGCTCTGTTTGAAATCTCTCAGCCACTGACACTTTATTTTGTCTCATTTTTCTCTTCCCCCTTATGATTGAGAAGGTTTTCTCAATCCCTTGATGCTGAGTTCCATCTCATTCTAAAGGATTTCTGTGCCCGATTCCCAGGGAGGTTTACTACCTTGGGAGTCATGTCCCATGTAGAAAGGAGGAGGGCAGTGAGTTCACTTGCCTTGTTGGCTGGGAGAAAGGAACAGGCTATATCTGAGCAACAAAAGAGGTTCTTTGGGGGGGCATGTCTCTTAGGCCTAATTTTAAGTAGGCTTACCCTATCTTTTGCGGGGATAAATTTCATAGGGACAAACCCCAAGATTGAAGTTGATTTGGTTGTCCCCACTTCTTGAGAGAACATCAGGAATTCTCCAAATGGGAGAGTTTAATTTTTCCCCTTTTCTCCCCATATCCCCAAGGGGACTTTGCTAATACTTCTTTATTCATGATTTAAATTACTCTTTGCTTTATTGGGGCTTCACACTAACCTGGACAAACCTACAAGAAATCATGCCCTATTCAAGGTTCCATGTGCTTATGGTGTTTAATTAAACTGTCCATATAAGTTAAATTAGGAAATGCACAGTCAAAATATAAATTTTGTACCAAATAAACATTTCTTGCTTTATTCTCACGCAGAAGTTTTAAAATATGAATGACTGTTTTCAGCACCCTGCAATATTGACGTTCCTTTGTTCTTCCTTATGCAAAAACATTTTTTAATTTGTACATTTAGTCACTATTATTGTACACTAGCCATTCCTAGATTGCACCATCTCAGTCTTTATTGTCTATCTTTCCCTCTGGTTTCTTATGTGCCCCAGCCCTTCTCCTCCCTCTATCATTCTCACTTTCAACTTCATTTAGTGTACTTACATTATTCTGCTACAATCAGGTAGTATTATGCTATCCATTTCTGAATTTTTAGTCAGTCTTGTTGCACAATCTGCATCTCTTCACCTCCAGTTACCCAATATCTATCCTATTTCTATCTCCTGATGACCTTTGTTGTTAAGTGAAATTCTCCAAGTTCATTCATTAATGTTAATTCATATTAGTGAGCTAACATTAATGTTAGTTCATATCAGTATTTGTCCTTTTGTTTCTGGCTAATTTCACTCAGCATAACATCCTCAAGTTCCATCCGCATTGTTACATGCTTCATGACCTTTTTCTCTCTTACAGTTGCATTGTATTCCATTGTATATATATTTCACAACTTGTTTAGCCACTCCTCTGTTGATAGACATTTGGGCTGTTTCCATCTCTTGACAGTTATAAATAATGGTGCTATAAACATTGGTGTGCAGATGTCCATTTGTGTCCTTGCCCTCATGTCTTCTTAATAGATATCTACCAATGGTATTGCTGTATTTTATGGCACTTCTATACTTAAGTTTCCTGAGGAAACACCAAACTTCCACAGTGGTTGTAACATTTTACATTCCCACCAACAGTGGATAAGTATGCCTCTTTCTTCACATCCTCCCTAGTACTTGTCATTTTCTGTTTAATTGATAATGGCCATTCTTGTGGGTGTGAGATGATATCTCATTGTGGTTTTTATTTGCATTTCCCTAGTAGCCAGGGAAGTTGAGCATCTTCTCATGTGCCTTTTAGCTATTTGTATTTCCTCTTCTGAGAAGTATCCATTCATGTCTTTTGCCCATTTTTAAATTAGGTTGTTTGTCTTTCTGTTGTTGAGTTGAACAGTTTCTTTATATATTCTGGATAATAGACCCTTACCTGATATGTCGTTTCCAAATATTGTCTCCCAGTATGTAGGCTGTCTTTTTACTTTCTTAACAAGTTCTGTGTTGTGCAAAAGTGTTTGATTTTGAGGAGTTCCCATTGATCTATTTCTTTCTTCAATGCTCATGCTTTGGGTGTAAGATCTGGGAAACCACCTCCTATTACAAGTTTTTTAAGATATTTCCCTAGATTTTGTTCTAGAAGTTGAATGGTCTTAGTCTAATGTTTAAGTCTTTGATCCATTTTCAGTTAATTTGTGTGTGGGCTATGGATCCTCTTTCATTCTTTGCATATGGATATCCACATTCTCCAAGCACCATTTGTTGAACAGACTGTTCTGTCACAGGTGAGTTGGCTTGACTGCCTTATCAAATATCAATTGTCCATAGATGAGAGGGTATATATCTGAACACTCTATTCAATTCTGTTGGTGAGTATAACTATCTTTATTTCAGTGCCATGGTGTAGCTGTGTAATAGGCCTTAAAGTTATGTAGTATGAGACCTCTGACTTCATTTTTCTTTTTCAAGATACTTTCAGCCATTTGGGGCACACTACCCTTCTGAATATTGGTTGTTGGTTTTTGTATTTATGCAAAGTAAATTTTTGGGATTTTAATTGGTATTACAATGAATCTATAAATCAGTTTAGGTAGAATTGATATCTTAATTGTATGTAGTCTTCCAGTCCATGAACATAGTATGCCCTTCCATTTATTTAGGTCTTTTCTGTTTTCTTTTAGCAAATTCTTGTAGTTTTCTTCATATAGGTCTTTTGTATCTTTAGTTAAATTTATTCCTAAATATTTTATACTTTTGGTTGCAGTTGTAAATGGAATTTTTGTTCTTGATTTACCCCTCAGATTGCTCATTACTGGTATATAGAAACTCTACAGATTTTTGAGTGTTGATCTTGTAACCTGCAAATTTGCTGTATTCATTTATTAGCTCTAATAGTTTTGCTAAAACTTCCAACACAGTGTTGAATAACAGTGGTGAGAGTGGACATCTTGTCTTGTTCCTGATCTTAGTGTGAAAGCTTTCAGTCTTTCCCCATTGAGGATGATGTT
This sequence comes from Tamandua tetradactyla, assembly GCF_023851605.1. Classification (NCBI taxonomy): domain Eukaryota; kingdom Metazoa; phylum Chordata; class Mammalia; order Pilosa; family Myrmecophagidae; genus Tamandua; species Tamandua tetradactyla. Next base: position 133,515,944 of record NC_135328.1, read on the forward strand.
AGCTGTGGGTTTTTCATATATTCCCTTTATCATGTTGAGGTCCCCTTCTATTCCTATCCTTTGAAGTGTTTTCAGGAAGAAATAATGTTGAATTTTGTCAAATGCCTTTTCTGCATCAATCGAGATGATCATGTGGTTTTTCTGTTTTGATTTGTTGATATGATGCATTTCATTAATTGATTTTCTTATGTTGAACCATCCTAGCATACCTAGGATGAATCCCACTTAATCATGGTGTATTATTCTTTTAATGTGCTGCTGGATTCGGTTTGCAAGAATTTTGTTGAGGAATTTTGCATCTTTGTTCATTAGAGAGATTGGTCTGTAATTTTCTTTTCTTGTAGTATCTTTGTCTGGCTTTGGTATGTGGGTGATGTTGGCTTCATAGAATGAGTTAGGTAGCCTTCCCTCCTCTTTCAATTTTTTTTTAAGATTTCGAGCAGGATTGATAGTAATTCTTTCTTGAATGCTTGGTAGAATTCACATAAGAAGCCATCTGGTCCTGGATTTTTCTTTTTTGGGAGCTTCTTAATGACTGATGCAGTTTCTTCATTTGTGATTGGTTTGTTGAGGTCATCTGTTTCTTCTTGAATCACTGTTGGTTGTTCAAACCTTTCTAGGAAGTTGTCCATTGCATCTACATTGTCTAGTTTATTAGCATCCTCTCATTACCTCCTTTATTTCTTCGAGGTCAGTGGTTATGTCTCCTCTTCCATTTCTGATTTTATTTATTTGAATTCTCTCTCTTTTTCTTTTTGTGAGCCTTGCTAAGGATCCGTCAATTTTATTGATTTTCTCAAAGAACCAACTTCTGGTTTTGTTGATTTTCCCAATTGTTTTCATGTTCTTAATTTCATTTATTTCTGCTCTAATCATCATTATATCTTTTGCTTTGCTTGCTTTGGGGTTAGTTTGCAGTTCTTTCTCTAGTTCTTCCAAGTGAACAGTTAGTACCTTGGTTTTTGCTCTTTCATCTTTTTAGATAAAGGCATTTAGGGCAATAAATTTCCCTCTTAGCACTGCTTTTGCTACATCCCATAAATTTTGATATGTTGTGCTTTCATTTTCATTTTCCTTGAGATATTTACTGATTTCTCTTGTAACTTATTCCTTGAGCCACTGGTCCTTTAACAGTGTGTCACTGAGTCTCATTATATTTGTGAATATTCTGGCCCTCTGCCTGTTACAGATTTCCAGCTTCATTCCTTTATGATCTAAGAAACTGTTTTGCATAATTCCAGTCTTTTAAATGTACTTTGACTGGCTTTGTGACCCAGCATATGATCTATTCTTGAGAATGATCCATGAATACTTGAGAAAAAGATGTATCCTGCTGTTGTGTGGTGTAGTGTTCTATAGACGTTTGCGAAGTCTAGTTCATTTGTTGTATTATTCAAGTTCTCTGTTTCTTTATTGATCCTATGTCTACCTGTTATATCCATTTATGAGAGAGGGGAATTGAAGTTTCCAACTGTTATGGTAGATGTGTCTATTTCTCTTTTCAGTGTTTGCCTCATGCATTTTGGAGCACTCTGGCTCAGTGCATATATATTCACGATTGTTATGTCTTGTTGAATTCTTCCTTTTATTAATACCTAGTGTCCTTCTTTGTCTCTTTTAATTGTTTTACATTTGAAGTCTAATTTGCCAGATCGTATAGGTACTCCTGGTCATTTCCGATTTTTATTGCATGAAATATCTTTTCCTAACCTTTCACTTCCAACCTATCCTTGGGTCCCAAATGCATCTCATATTTTTCCATTCTTTTCCCTGTATATTTTTTGTGTGTCAGGAGTTCAGATGTTTAGTCCTCTAGTTCGCTAATCCTTTCTCATCCTTCTTCAGATGTATCCTTGTAGATTTCCATTGTTTTTTTTTTTCATGTCTTCTAGTATGTCTTTCATTCCCCTAAGTTTTGTGTTTGTCTTTTCAAACTTTTTGTTTGTTCTTCTTGGTCACCTATGCATTCCTTATATTCTCCCTCAAGTCACTGATTTGATTTTTGATGAGATTTTCCATGTCTGTATGAACATCTTGAATTCGTTGTTTCAGCTCCTATATCTCATTTGGAGGTTTGATTTCTTCCTTTGACTGGGCCATATCTCCAATTTTCCTAGTATGACTTGTTACTTTTTGCTGGCATGTAAGTATTTAATTTCCTAATTAGTCCCTTCTGGGGGTTGTTTTCACTCCTTTCCTTACAGTTTTCTTGCTCGATGGCTTTGTTTTCTATCTGTTCTTTAGTATTCAACTCAACTTATTCTTGATTTCTAGCATAAGTCCTGTTTAAATGATCAGAATTTTTCAGTTCTTGTTTTGCTGTTTCTTACCCTGCTATATGGAGCCTTTTTTTTCTGTTCTTCTTTTTTATCTTGAGGATGGTCTTCTCAAATATTACAGATCCCAGTGAGGTTTTCCCCAACTGGATTGACCCACATCTCAGGAGGGAAAAGTCTCCAGCTTCAGTTTTTCCAGACGGTGAGATCCAGCAAGTTGTTAGGCTTTCCTGTGAAGCCTCTAGACTCTGTGTTTTCCTGTCCTACCTAGCATGTGGCACTTGTCTGCCTAAGGCTTCCCACCAGCGTACAGTGATGTGGTACCTTTAATTTCAGCAGACTCTTTCTGCAGGAGCATGGTTGAGACAGATGTGAGGTTTTTAGGTTGGCAGTAATTACTTCAATTTTCCAGTCCTGTGGCCTGAATTCCTTGAAGGAGGGATTTCACTTGAGCTGGACCCTGCCTTTTTCTTGGGAAAGATACCTCCTTTAGGAACTTAAGTCCTATTACCTGACTAGTTACTTTCTCTCTCAGACAAGCATAATTTTTGCCCTTTCCTGGGGCAATGCTGCAGCATGAGAAGGCTTCCATTTCTATCTCATGAGCTGTTAAGGAGTATAAAAAAAGGAAAACAAACAAAAGTCTTTTCAGAGTAGGACTCCAGTGCTTCGGGTTTGTCAATCAAGAGCTTAAGTTGATTGTCTCTCTGGATATCTCCAGGCTCTATATGCCCCCCGCCTTTTTTTAATAATCAAATAAACATCTTTATATATGATACTTCAGATTTTATAAATGTCAACTATGTAGCAGCTCAGAGTCCTGAAAATTCTAGCTGAGGCACAACCACCTATCAAGGCCCTTTGTAAAATTAAGGATAATGAAGTGTCAGGGGAGAGAAGTTTTGTCCTTCCAACAGAGATATAATAAATGAACTTACTTCCCTGATCCTTTAAGGGTCACACTGAAAAAACTTTCTTTTAAGGGCATCCCAAGTAAGTAGTTAAATCAGTGAGCCCATATTTAGAAAAATAAACCCCATAATTGAAAAAATACATCAAAGGTCCCCTTTTCTTGAGGTCCAGCCGTTTTCCAGTATTTTGTACTGTCTGACTCAAAAAGCCTCTGGCATTTTTTTCCCCGTCAGCCCTGCCCCTTCTCTGCAGGGCAAAAACTCATAGTTACTTTAGTGCTTATTGCAGGTTTATCTGTGCTGGGGGCCTATTTTTAGTAGTCAGAATTTGCTAATTAACTCCACAAGTGGATTGGTTGAGCTAAGCCCTTGCTGCTTGTATAGTTTGTTTATTTTCCCCTCCAGGAACCAGCTTGCCCTCCCATGGGTGTGGGGCACTGGCCTCTGTGGCTTTGGGAAATAACAGTTGTGTGTGGGGTCTCATTTGTGTGTCCGGTTACTGATGGAGCCCCAGCAGTTGTTCTGTACTGATCCTGGGTATTTACTAGCTACTCTGGAAGATGAACTAAATTCTATACCTCACTAAGCCTCCATCTTGCCCAACCTCCCCACAGACTGAACTCAGAATTCGTAATCTGATTGAGAAGAGAATATCTCAAGAAATATACTATGGTGATTTTACCAGTATATAGTAAAAAGTTAAAGAGTGAGGCATTAGAGTTAGAGGATAAGGTAATCAGGAATAGGTGGTTTATTGTGTAATATGAACTTGAAGAGCCAAGGCTAGCTCCAGGATTTCTTACTTTATAGAAAATATAGGGGGAAGTTGAAATATTGAGACTTCCTGAGTTTTGAAAAGTATTGTAACTGAATGGACTAGACTGGCAAATTGTATAACAGTGTAAGTAGGTAGTAATTTAAAGTGCATAAGCAAGTCTTTTAAGACTTAAGAAGCTGAGATCTTTACTCCCCATCAACATGGTCATGCCCTAGATGTTATCATCAGAAAAGGTATAATTTCAAGATATGAATTCAGACTTCATTCTCCAACTGTATTCTTATTTTCCTAGCCTACATGCCTATATTATAAGAGTTCTGCCTTACCCAGAGCTCTAATCTATTGACTTCTATTTTTCTCACTCATTTCCTCCTCCTTTCTCATCCAGTGTAGAGGTCATTGTCATTATTAAACAGTTTAACAAGTACCTGAAGTGTCTTATCTCCTCGTACTAGTTTTTTAAGCTGGTGGAATGCAATATACCAGAAATGGAACAGTTTTTAAAGGGGAATTTAATAGAGTTTATTTTAATTGATCATCAATTTGAACTGAGCTCAGTTATCTTATGAATATGCTTCTCTGGAAAGTTCATTTTTCAGGTCTTTGAAATTACTATTTTATACTTTTATATCCTTCAGTTCTTTGAAATCCTCACATTTATCATCATACATTTCCAGCAAATGATCTTCCCTCCTGTATCATAGAGATAATAGATCTGTTATTCTCATATTTCTTTGGCTGAATTTATATACATCTTTTCATTTGATCCCTTTCTGTGTTAACCTGTTCATATTTACTGTAAAAGAGGATGTGTCCTCTTTCTCATCAAAAACCAGTGCTGTCACCTGTCTTCTAGATTTTACTCCCTCCTTGTTTCTCAGGGTCTTTTAATTATTATTTATTCTGTGACCTGAACTTTAACCCTTCCATTCCTTACCATTTAAATGTTATTTGGACACTCCAATATTTAGTCTGAGCTCTTCTGTTACTGTTCACTTTTTAATCTGATTTTCTTAAAAGCCAAGAATTTCAAAATAGTTTACAAATACAGTCTATGTATTTCATACTCTCCAACCACTCCTGTTTAGTTTCTACCTAATCTACACCTGCATTTCTTTTTAAGGCCGTGTATAATCTTAAAAATAGTTTTATTGAAGTATAATCAACATACGACATACTTGTTTTGTTTAGTGTGTACGATCTGATGTTTGGACCTATGTATACATGTGAAACTGTCAGTTCAGTCAAAGTAATGAACATATCCAGCACACCCAGATGTTTGCTGATGTCCCTTTGTAGTCCTTCCTCCTACTCCCAGCCCCCACCCCACATCCCTGCAACCACTGAACTCCTTTCTGTGCTACAGATTAGTTTCCTTTTTCAGAATTTTACAGAAATGAAACCATATACTCTCTGATTTCTTTTTTGGGGGTAGGGGGACAGGTTTAGCCTTTTCTATTCAGTGGGATTATTTTGAGATTCATTTATGTTGTGTTGTGTGTATTAATCATATATGTATATTTTTATTGTTGAGTAATATTTCATTATATATGTGCACCACAATTTGTTTCTCCATTTACTATTTGGATATTTGGGCTGTTTCTTGTTTTTGACTATCTCACATGAAGTTGCTATGAGCAATTGTATATAAGTTTTTTATGGCCATATGTTTTCTTTTCTGGCTAAATACCTAGGTATGAAATGGCTGAATAGATAATATGTTTACCTTTTTAGGAAACTGTCAGCAACCTGTTTCCCAAAGCAGTTGTGTCATTTATGCTCCCTCAAGCAGTGTATTATGAGGCTTCTAGTTCCTCCACATCCTCAGTAGTACTTGGTATGGTTATTCTTTTTACATTTTAGTCATTCTCATAGGGATGTAGTGGTATCTTGTGATTTCAGTATGCATGTCTTGATAGTTAATAACGTTGAGCATTTATTTATTTTGCCTCCAGCATATCTTAATTGAAGTTTTTTTTTAAATTATGATGTTTGTTTTCTTATTACTGAGTTTTGGAAGTTCTTTATGTATTGATTCAAGTCTTTTATCAGCTCTTTGAATTGTAAACATTTCCTCCCAGCCTATGGCATATCTTTTCATCTTCTTAATAGTATCTTCTAAACAACATTTTTTAACTTAGATGTTGTCTATTTTGTTAATTGATTCACTTATGAATTAGGCCTTTAGGGTTGTATCTAAGAAATTTTTGCCTAACCCAACCTTAACACAGTTTTCTCCTATGCTTTATTTTAGAAGTTTTGTCATTTTAGAGTTTACATTTAGTTTTATGAACCATTTTCAGTTAATTTTTGTATATGTATAAGGTATGGATTAGTTTGCTCTCTCTTTTTCTCTCACATGGATGTCCAGGCTTTCCACCACCAGTTGTTGAAAAGATGATCATTTTTCTACTGAATTGTCTTTGCACCCTTGTTAAAAGTCATGTATGTGTAAGTGTCTTGTTGGACTTCTTTTGTTCCATTGATCTACTTGTCGGTCTTTGTGCCAATGCTACCCTCCCTTGGTAACTATAGCTTATAAATCTTGAAATCAGGTAGTGCTGCTCTCCTGACTTAGTTCTTCCTTTTCAAAATGTGGACTGTTTGAGATTGTTTGCATTTTGAAATGAATTTAGAAGCATTTTGACAAGTTCTGCAAAATAGCCTGCTCAAATTTCACTTAGGATTGTCTTGACTTTCTAGATCAGTTTGGGGAGAACTGACCTATTAGCAATAGTGAGTCTCCATACCCTTGAAGGCAGTATATATTTTCTTTATTTAGGTCTTTAATTTCTTTCAGGAGTGCTTTGTTGTTTTCAGTATAGTTGTCTTTCACATTGTGTGCCAGATTTATCCCCGTTTCATACTTTTTGATGTACTTGTCAGTGACCAGTTTTTGGTTTCATTGATTTTTCTTTGTTTTTTTTCTCTTGTCTATTTCTTTTTTAAAGCTATTTTACTGATACATATCATATATTCACATGCCATATAATCATCCAAAGTGTATAATCAGTGGTTCACAGTGTCATCATATAGCTGGACATTCATCATCATCACAATTGAGTTTTGACATTTTCATTACTCCAAAAAAAAGAATAAAATTAAAAATAAAAGTTAAAAAAAGAACACCCAAAATATCCCACCCCCTCCATGTTCCCAATTATTTATTTATTTTTTGTCTTTAATTTCTTACTCATCTGTCCACACTGGGTAAAGAAAGTGTCATGCAGAAGGTTTTCACAGTCACATGGTCATACCTTAAAGACTGTAGTTATTGAATCATCTTCAAGATCAAGGCTATTGGATTACAGTTCAACAGTATCAGGTATTTTCCTCTTGCTCCTTCAATATACCAAAACTGAAAAGGGATATCTGTATTAGCTATTTCTTTTATTTCTGCTTTGATCTTTATTGTTTCCTGATTACTTTGTACTTTGAGTTTGTTAGGTTTTGTTTTATTTCTTAAGTCGGAATCTGAGATAATTGATTTGAGACATTTATTCTTTTCTAATTTGAGCATTTAGTGCTATAAATTTATCCCTAAGTACTGCTTTTGTAGACATCCCTCTAATTCAATGTGTTGTATTTTTAATTTAATTCAGTTCAAAATACCTTCTAATTTTCCTTTTGAGTTCTTTGGCCCACAGGTTCATTTACAAGTCTGTTATTTAGTTTCACATATTTCAGGGAGAGGGTATTGGTTTTATTTAATTTTGTTGTGCTTAGAAAACACTTTGCATGACCTGAATCTCCAAAATTTATTTAGCCTTTTTTTACAAGAGAGAATATGATTTATCTTGGTAAATATTCCATGCAAACTTGAGAATAGTGTGTCTTCTGTTGTTGGGTAGAGTGCTCTGTGAATTTCAATTAGGTTAAGTTGATTGATAGTATTATATAAATATTCTATACTTTTATTCTCTTCTGAGTACTTGTTCTATCAGTTATCAAGAGAAAGGTATTGAAATCTCTGATTGTAATTGTGAATTTGCTTATTTTCTCTATGGTTCTGAAAGTTTTGCTTCATGTATTTTGAAGCTTTTATTAGTATATATGTTTAGGATCACTATGTACTCTTGAGGATTTAATCATTATGAAATGACTTTTATTCCTGGCAGCATTTTTTTTCTTTGAAATCTATTTTATCTGATGTTCATGTAGCCACTCTAGTTTTGTATTGAGATAAGTATTAGCACAAGATATCTTTTCCTATTCTTTTACTTTTAGGCTATTTCTGCCTTTATATTTAAAGGGTGTTTCTTTGTAGGCAACATGTATTGAGCCTGCTTTTTTATATAGTCAGTCAAACTTTGCCTTTTGATTCAGAGTTTCAACCATTTACATTTTCCTAATTCCATTTTATTTCCTTTGTTGGTTTCTTAGCACCACATAAACTATAATTCTTTGTTTTTGTTATTTTAGTGGTTTCTGCAGGGTGAGTGGTGTAGATCTTTTAACTTATTACAGCCTATGGTTAAGTGATCTATCACTTCCCAACCTAGTATAAAAACCTCCTGACCTTTGTGCTTTTTTGTCATGTAGTTTTCTGTGTGATCTGAACTCAGCATTACTTTGTTATTCCTTTTATTTAAATAAATAGTCCATTTAAAAATCACTATGGTAACATATATAAAATGTAAAATTTACCATTTTTACCACTTTCAAATAATGGAGTTAAGTTGTATTAATTATATTCACAGGGCTGTTAATATCACCACCATTCATAACCAGAATTTTTCCCAAATCATCCCAGAAAGAACCTCTGTACTCATTAAGGATTAACTCCCCATTCAGTTATCTTTTTATTTTTTTTTAAAGAAAAGTGGTAGGTTTACAGAAAAAGCATACCTAAAATGCAGACTTCCCATATTACCACCTGTTCTAGTTTGCAAGCTGCCAGAATGCAATATATACCAGAAACAGAACACCTTTAAAAAGAGGAATTTATTAAGTTGCAAATACACAGTTCTAAGGCTGTGAAAATGCCCAATTTTAAAGCAAGTGTATAATAATCTCCAAATTAAGGCACCAACTAGTGGTTACCTTCACTGAAGAAAGGCTGATGAAGTTTTGGTCTTAACTGGAAAGGCATATGGCAGACATGATGACATCTGCTAGCTTTCTCTACAGGCTTCTTGTTTCATGAAACTCCTCCAGGGTGTTTTCCTTCTTCATCTACAAAGGTCTCTGACTGCATGGGCTCATGTGTATCTCGTGGCTCTTGAGCTCTCCAAAATCCTTCCTCTTTTAAAGGATTCCAGTAAGCTAATCAAGAGCTAACTGGAATGGGGAGAGTCACAACTCTCTGAAAGCTATCTAATCAAAAGTTGCCACCACAAGTGGGTAGGTCACACCTCTGTGGGAACAATCAAAAAGCTCCCAGCCAGCAATATTAAATGAGGATTAAAGGACATGACTTTTCTGGGGTCCACCACAGATTCAGCCTGGCACACCACCCTATTATTAGCCTTGTGTTAGTGTGGTACAGTTATTGCTATTTATGAAAGAACGTTTTTAGTCTCATATATGTATAACCTAAAATTTCCCCTTTAAACCACATTCAAATACATAACTGAGTCCTATTAATTATGTTCACCATGTTGCGCTACCATCACCACCATCTGTTACCAAAATTTTTTCTATAATCCCAAATAGAAACAGTGTACTATTTAAGCATTAACTTCCCATTCACTGATCTTTTCAAGAGATGTAAGTAACATGGTACCCATTGTATTATGACTTACTTTTTTTCTGAAGAGAATTCAACTGTGATTCCTATCTTTGTTTTTCTGTACGTAACCTGTCTTTTCTAATCTGGCTGCTGTTTTATATTTTCTTCTTATGAACAGTTTTAGACAATTTGATTATGATGTGTCTTGATCTATTTTTCCTTCAGGTTACTTTTATCTGTGGCTTGTTGAAGCTTCTTGGGTATAATAGGAAAAAGCTTTGCCATTATATTTAAAATAGTTTTTCTCTCTCCCCTTTTCCTATCTTTTGGAACTTGAATTACATATGTGTTTATCTCCTTGAATTTATTCCACAGCTTACTGCTCTGTAAATTATTTTTTCCTTAATTGTCATTTCTGCATTTCATTTTGTATAGTTCTTCTTGCGGTATCTTTAAGTTCATGTGTCTTTTATTCAGAAATGTTGAATTTGCCACTAACTCATGCAATGAATTTTTCATTTTAGACATTATAGTTTGATTTGGGTTATTGTTATATTTTATATGTTACTGGTTAACTTTTTGCACTTATGTAATACAGTTACAATAATTACTTTAATATCCTTTCCTGTCATTTCCATAGTTTCTGTCAGTTCTCTATTGATGTTTTTTATTAGAGAAGTTGTGGGTTTATAATTCATGCATAAAGTACAGGATTCCAGTATACCATCCTATTATTAACACCTTCCATTAGGGTGGTACATTTGTTATAATTGTTGAAAGCACAGTTTTATAATTGTTCTATTAAGCATAGTTCATGGCTTTACTTCAGGTTCACTGTTTGTGTTGCGTAGTTACATGGGTTGTTTTTAAAGTTTTTATTCTACTACCATATATGCAAGTTCCCTTTCTAACCACCTTTGCTACTTGACAAAGCAGGTGGATTATTTTGCCTGATGTGCTCAAATGACCAATTCCTGAGATACCAGGGTTTCCAAGAGAGAAAAAGGTTATTGTTAGGCATGTAACAGGAGATTAGATGGCCTGTTGGCCCAATATTGATCTCTCCAAACTGCAGTAATTCTGATAGCTTTATTAGAGAAAAAGATGCGAAGCATTTACAATAATTAGCACAGTGGCCCCAGATGATTAGATGTGATGTAATTATTGAGCATGTGCAAACTGATTCCATGCTTAGTCATAGAATGTATGTAAGAAAATAGTGGCCCTAATATGATGATGGGCATGATTTTTTAGTATTATAATGAGGTATAGGTGACTTGTAGAGTAAAGTCTAAGTTACTGTGCATGTCAGGTGGGCCCATTTTAGTTGGATCCAGTCTTGTTTAACAAGATAACTTTGAACTTGGGGTGGGTTAGTTCTAGGCTAACCCAGTCAGTACCTTTCATTAATAAACATTAGGGTATAATCTTTAGTGATTACCAGATGCTTAGGTTTGAAGAACTACATAAAACTGGGTACAAATGAAGATTAGTCACAAGGTTTTTACAATCACAGGGGCAGAAGGTAAAGGCAATACAGTCATTATCAGAGATCAAGGCAGTTGGATTACAATTTAGAGATTTCATGAATTTCCCTCTGTCTGCTCCAATATCCTAGAAAACAAAAAGGAATTTCTATATATTGATTCAGTAATCACAATCATCCCTTAAATCATAATTACATCTTTAGGTATATATATATATTTCAGTGCTGTTAATTATATTCACAATGTTTTGCTACTATCACCACCTCCATTACCAAAACATTTCCATTGTTCTAATTAGGAACTATATACATTTTAAGCCACAACTTCCTATTCCCTATCCACACCCTGGTCCCTGCCCCCTGGTCACCTGTATTCTAGATTCTGACTCTATGAGTTTGCTTATTGTAATTATTTCCTATCAGTAAGATTATACAATATTTGTCCTTTTGTGTCTGGTTTATTTCACTCAGCATGCTGTCTTTAGGATTCGTCGAAGTTATCACATTTATCAGAGCTTCATTCTTTTTTTTTTACAGCTGAATGATATTTCATTGTGCTATAGACTATATTTTGTTTATCCATTCATTAGTTGATGGACACTTGGGTTTCTTCTATCGTTTGACAATTGCGAATAATTCTGGGATATATGGTAATTCTATGCTTAACTTTATCTTCCACAGCACTGCATCATTTTACATTCCCACCAGCAATGAAACAAGTGTTCCTTTTTCACCACATTCTCTCCGACACTTGTAATTTTCTGTTTTTTTTTAACAGTAGTCATTATAGTGGGTGTGAAATGGTATTTCATTGTAGTTTTGATGGCATTACCCTTATGAATAATGGTAAGCATCTTTTCATGTGTTTTTGGTCATCTGTTTATCTTCTTTGGAGAAATGTCTATTAAGTCCTTGTCCATTTTTAAATTGGGTTGTTATTTTGTTGTTGAGTAAAAGAATTTCTTTTTATATTCTGGAAATTTGATAATCCAAATGCTCAGATATGTCATTTCCAGATATTTTCCCCATCATATAAATTGTTGTTTTTTATGTAGTTTTCAGAATGACTCCTGTTCTAGTTTGCTAGCTGCCAGAATGCAATATACCAGAAATGAAATGGCTTTTAAAAAGGGGGATTTAATAAGTTGCTAGTTTACAGTGCTAAGGCTGAGAAAATGTCCCAATTAAAACAAGTCAATAAAAATGTCCAATCAGAGGCATGCAGGGAAAGATACCTTGGTTCAAGAAGGCCAATAAAGTTCCAGATTTCTCTGTCAAGTGAGAAGGCACATGGTGAACATAGTCAGGGCTTCTCTCTCTGCTGGAAGGGCACATGGCAAACACAACATCATCTGCTAGCTTTCTTTCCTGACTTCCTGTTTCATGAAGCATGCCGGTAGGCATTTTCCTTCTTCATCTCCAAAGATTGCTGCCTGGTGGACTCTTGGCTTCATGGTGCTGCAGCATTCTCTTCTCTCTCAATCTCTTCTTTTCTTCAAAATGTTTCCTCTTTTTATAGGATTCCAATAAACTACTCAAGACCCACCCGAATGGATGGAGACATGTCTCCACCAAATCCATTTTAACAACCACTCTTGATCACTCAAGATCACATCAAGATCATATCAAGATGTGACTCCATAAGTCACATCTCCAGGGAGGTGATCTAATTACAGTTTCAAACATACAGTACTGAATAGGGATTAGAAGAAATGGCTGCCTTTACAAAATGGGATTAGGATTAAAACATGGTTTTTCTAGGGTACATACATCCCTTCAAACCTCCACGAGTCCTTTGAGGCACAAAAGTTTTTAATTTTGATGAGGTCCCATTTATCTTTTTTTCTTTTATTAAAGCTTGTGCTTTGATAAAGTCTAACCCAAGTTCCTGAAGATGCTTCTTTGTTTTCTTCTTAGGAGTTTGATAGTATCATGAGGCCAAAATTTTTGAGAATTTCTGGCTTAGTGTATATTAATTTGCATGTTAAGTTGAAGTGCAGCTGGCAAATGTTCAGCAAGGTGGTCTTATGGCTGGCTAAAATTCTTGTTACTTTGGAAGAAGGAGAGAGCAAATATAGGGAGAATGTTAGTAGAGTGCTATAAACACTTCCCTAAAATCCCACTCAAACATGACCAGATAATTTATTAAAAGTAATTAATATAAAATAATTAGCATTTAATGAACATCATTGAAGGAATTTGAAAGACACATGATTAGTTATTGCTAACCGTAGTATATATAAATCCAGGCAGTTTAAAAGTTTACCATGGTTTTTCTGGTTGTCTTTGACAAACCATTTGGTAGGCTGAGCTAGAATTTATTGTTACATAAAGAAGCCTTTTTTATACTTAATAATTATATAAGAGGTAATAAGAGAAGTAAGTAGTTATTGTTCTCTTCCACTTAGGAAGAAAATATTCTTAATTTATGAATTTAAATATTTAACTATCATTATAAAGGAATTACAGTGAAATTTCTACTTTTTCATTGTTCTTTGATTTATGATGGAGCAAAATACAGTTGTATGGTCAATATTGAGAGAAAAGCAAGAAAATCCTTTAATAAAAAGATTAAAGCAAATGTAATAGCTAAATAAATGAGGAGTGAACCTGTCTGAAAAGTAATGTGCATTTTGGAAATAAAGCCGTATTGTTTGAAAATAATCTTAATTCCATGAATCCTATGTCAGTCTAAAACTTTGTTATATTTTAATGTTTTGACATATGTTTCTACTCTGTTTTGAGAATATTGTTATTTGCATTTGATTTTTGTCTTAGGGTAAAAAAGGTAATAGAATGTATTTATTATTTGAAGATAGGTTTTATAGCTTTTGCTTGGTAAATTATTTGTTGCAGGATAATATCTGTATCCCACTGGAACATTTGGAATATTCAAGAAAGTTTATATTTTTAAAAATACCTCTAAGATTTAGTATGAACTTTAAGAATCAGAAGCAATGTGAAACCAATAATGAAATAAATATTTGAATGACAGTGCCCTTTAAACATGCTTTTTGAAAGTTAACTTCATTTGATGTGTTTCACACTGATTATATTTAAATTGCATGATTTTCTCACTATAAAATAGGTAACATATTAACAATTAAAATGAAGTCTTCGAAGGTTAGTCTTAGCCTCATTTTTATTCATCTAAAAATAAGATAAGGCAGAAAAGATACATCCACTTCTGAGTATTTTTACTCAAACATTTTCTGCATTGCTTTTGCATTGTAGCTTGAATTTATGATTTAATAAAATAAATTAATTTATTTAACATAAATTTAATCTTGAATTTGTGGGGTTTTTTTTTTCTCTCTGCACCATCACCATGCCTCAGATTTTCCAAAGACAAAAAAATCATTCAAAAGGTAGAGCTGCCCTCTTTTGGTGTTCTTGTGTCTCTCTTAATAGTTTTGTCAACAGATTTAAAATTTTAGAGCTGAGTTGCTGGTGGCTTAGAATATAATTTTGTTCAATTTTCACTTTTCTTCCCATCCTTCTGTCAGTCTATCTTTTGGAAGAGCATAAGTCTGAGAATGGAATTACTTAGATACAAGAGATTTTTAATAGTGGTATAATTTAATTTTTATTTTTCAGGTTACTGACCAAGCAGACTTCTAAGTTGGAATGGACTAGAACACGTGTTTGCTCAGTGTGAGTAGTATGTTTGAGAATTGTTTTTGTTTTATTGAACATAGCAACATACAAACACAACCATTCTTACCATATGATCATTTCATTCTTGATATATAATTAATAACTGACAATATCATCACATAGTTGTACATTCATCATCATGATCATTTCTTAGAACATTTGCATCGATTCAGAAAAAGAAATAAAAAGAAAACAGAAAAAAGCTCACACATTCCATACCGCTTAACCCACCCTTTCATTGATCACTAGCATTTCAATCTACTAAATTTATTTTAACATTTGTACCCCCTATTATTTATTCACTTTTAATCCACATGTTTTACTCATCTGTCAATAAGGTAGATAAAAGGAGCATCAGACACAAGGTTTACACAATCACATAGTCATATTTTGACAGCTATATCTTTATATAATCACCTTCAAGAAACATGGCTACTGGAACACAGCTCTACATTTTCAGGCAGCCTCTCCACTACACCTTAACTGACAATGTGATGTCGATTTAATGTGTAAGAATGACCTCCAGGATAACCTCTCGACTCTGGAATCTCTCAGTCACTGAAACTTTATTTTGTCTCATTTCGGTCTTCCCCCTTTTGGTCAAGAAGGTTTTCTAAATCCCTTGATGCTGAGTCCCAGGTCATTCTAGGATTTCTGTCCCACGTTGCCAGGAGGGTCCATACCCCTGGGAGTCAGGTCCCATGTAGAGAGGGGGAGGGCAATGAGTTTGCTTGACGTGTTAGCTGAGAGAGAGAGGCGATATCTGAGAAAAAAAGGAGGTTCTCTTGGGGGTGACTCTTAGGCCTAATTTTAAGTAGGCTTGACCTATCCTTTGTGGGGTTAAGTTACATATGAACAAACCCCAAGATTGAGGGCTCAGCCTATTGCTTTGGCTGTCCCCACTGCTTGTGAGAATATCAAGAATTCTCCACTTGAGGAGGTTGGATGTTCCCTCTTTCTCACCATTCCTCCAAGGGGACTTTGCAAATACTTTTTTATTCACTATTGAAATCACTCTGGTATTTTTCGGGGCATTACTATGGATAAACCTACAAAATCTCCTGCCCTACTCAAGGTTCCATATACTATGGTGTTCAATTAAGCTGTCCATATAAGTTATATTAGGAAATGCACTAGTCAAAATATAATTTTATACCAAGTGAACATTTTTGCTTTCTTCTCACACATAAGTTAAAGTTTTAAAATATAAATTACCATCCATTTTCAACACCCTGCAGTACTGAAATTCCTTTGTTCTTCCTCATGCAAAAACATTTTTAAATTTGTACATTCAATCACTATCATTATACACTCTAGGCATTCCTAGATTATACAATCTCAGTCTCTATCATTTATCTTTCCTTCTGATTTCATTTGTGCCCCCAGGCCTTTCCCTCTATTATCCTCACATTCAGTTTCATTCAGTGTTCCAACATTGGATACAGTTAGGTAGTATTATGCCATCCATTTCTGAATTTTTACAATCAGTCCTGTTGCACAATCTGTATCCCTTCAGCTCCAGTGACCCAATATCTACCCTATTTCTATATCCTGATGGTCTCTGTTACCAACTGAAATTCTCCAAGTTCATTCACTAATGTGAGTTCATATGAGTGAGACCATACAGTATTTGTCCTTTTGTTTCTGGCTAATCTCACTCAGCATAATGTCCATTAGGTCCATCCATGTTGTCACATACTTCATAACTTTATTCTGTCTTACAGCTCATAGTATTCCATCATATGTGTATACCACAGCTTGTTTAGCCACTCATGTGTTGATGGACATTTGGGCTGTTTCCATCTCTTGGCAGTTGTAAATAATGCTCCTGTAAACATTGGTGTGCAAATATTTGTTGTGTCCTTGTCCTCATGTCCTCTAAGTAGATACCTAGCAATGGTATTGCTGGGTCATATGGCAATTCTATACTTAGCTTCCTGAGGACCCGTCAAACTGCCTTCCACACTGGTTGTATCATTTGACATTCCCACCAACACTAGATCAGTGTGCCTCTTTCTCCACATCCTCTCCAGCACTTGAAATTTTCTGTGATTTTTTTATTTATTTTTTTTTTATAAATTAACGGAAAAAAAGAAATTAACCCAACATTTAGAAATCATACCATTCTACATATGCAATCAGTAATTCTTAACATCATCACATAGATGCATGATCATCGTTTCTTAGTACATTTGCATCGGTTTAGAAGAACTAGCAACACAACAGAAAAAGATATAGAATGTTAATATAGAGAAAAAAATAAAAGTAATAATAGTAAAAAAAAAAAACCTATAGCTCAGATGCAACTTCATTCAGTGTTTTAACATGATTACTTTACAATTAGGTATTATTGTGCTGTCCGTTTTTGAGTTTTTGTATCTAGTCCTGTTGCACAGTCTGTATCCCTTCAGCTCCAATTACCCATTATCTTACCCTGTTTCTAACTCCTGCTGAACTCTGTTACCAATGACATATACCAAGTTTATTCTCGAATGTCGGTTCACATCATAGGGACCATATAGTATTTGTCCTTTAGTTTTTGGCTAGACTCACTCAGCATAATGTTCTCTAGGTCCATCCATGTTATTATATGCTTCATAAGTTTATTCTGCCTTAAAGCTGCATAATATTCCATCGTATGTATATACCACAGTTGTTTAGCCACTCGTCTATTCATGGACATTTTGGCTGTTTCCATCTCTTTGCAATTGTAAATAACGCTGCTATAAACATTGGTGTGCAAATGTCCGTTTGTGTCTTTGCCCTTAAGTCCTTTGAGTAGATACCCAGCAATGGTATTGCTGGGTCGTATGGCAATTCTATATTCAGCTTTTTGAGGAACTGCCAAACTGCCTTCAACAGTGGTTGCACCATTTGACATTCCCACCAACAGTGGATAAGTGTGCCTCTTTCTCCGCATCCTATCCAGCACTTGTCATTTTCTGTGTTGTTGATAATGGCCATTCTGGTGGGTGTGAGATGATATCTCATTGTGGTTTTGATTTGCATTTCTCTAATGGCCAGGGACATTGAGCATCTCTTCATGTACCTTTTGGCCATTTGTATTTCCTCTTTTGATAGGTGTCTGTTCAAGTCTTTTTCCCATTTTGTAATTGGGTTGGCTGTCTTTTTGTTGTTGAGTTGAACAATCTCTTTATAAATTCTGGATACTAGACCTTTATCTGATATGTCATTTCCAAATATTGTCTCCCATTGTGTAGGCTGTCTTTCTATTTTCTTGATGAAGTTCTTTGATGCACAAAAGTGTTTAATTTTGAGGAGCTCCCATTTATTTATTTCCTTCTTCAGTGCTCTTGCTTTAGGTTTAAGGTCCATAAAACCGCCTCCAATTGTAAGTTTCATAAGATATCTCCCAACATTTTCCTCTAACTGTTTTATGGTCTCAGACCTAATGTTTAGATCTTTGATCCATTTTGAGTTAACTTTTGTATAGGGTGTGAGATATGGGTCTTCTTTCATTCTTTTGCATATGGATATCCAGTTCTCTAGGCACCATTTATTGAAGAGACTGTTCTGTCCCAGGTGAGTTGGCTTGACTGCCTTATCAAAGATCAAATGTCCATAGATGAGAGGGTCTATGTCTGAGCACTCTATTTGATTCCATTGGTCGATATATCTATCTTTATGCCAATACCATGCTGTTTTGACCACTGTGGCTTCATAATATGCCTTAAAGTCAGGCAGCGCGAGACCTCCAGCTTCGTTTTTTTTCCTCAAGATGTTTTCAGCAATTAGGGGCACCCTGCCCTTCCAGATAAATTTGCTTATTGGTTTTTCTATTTCTGAAAAATAAGTTGTTGGGATTTTGATTGGTATTGCATTGAATCTGTAAATCAATTTAGGTAGGATTGACATCTTAACTATATTTAGTCTTCCAATCCATGAACACGGTATGCCCTTCCATCTATTTAGGTCTTCTGTGATTTCTTTGAACAGTTTTTTGTAGTTTTCTTTACATAGGTTTTTTGTCTCTTTAGTTAAATTTATTCGTAGGTATTTTATTTTAGTTGCAATTGTAAATGGGATTCATTTCTTGATTTCCCCCTCAGCTTGTTCATTACTAGTGTATAGAAATGCTACAGATTTTTGAATGGTGATCTTGTAACTTGCTACTTTGCTGTACTCATTTATTAGCTCTAGTAATTTTGTTGTGGATTTTTCTGGGTTTTTGACGTATAGTATCATATCGTCTGCAAACAGTGATATTTTTACTTCTTCCTTTCCAATTTTGATGCCTTGGATTTCTTTTTCTTGTCTAATTGCTCTGGCTAGAACCTCCAACACAGTGTTGAATAATAGTGGTGATAGTGGACATCCTTGTCTTGTTCCTGATCTTCGGGGGAAAGTTTTCAATTTTTCCCCATTGAGGATGATATTAGCTGTGGGTTTTTCATATATTCCCTCTATCATTTTAAGGAAGTTCCCTTGTATTCCTATCTTTTGAAGTGTTTTCAACAGGAAAGGATGTTGAATCTTGTCAGATGCCTTCTCTGCATCAATTGAGATGATCATGTGATTTTTCTGCTTTGATTTGTTGATATGGTGTATTACATTAATTGATTTTCTTATGTTGAACCATCCTTGCATACCTGGGATGAATCCTACTTGGTCATGATGTATAATAATTCTTTTAATGTGTTGTTGGATACAATTTGCTAGAATTTTATTGAGGATTTTTCCATCTATATTCATTAGAGAGATTGGTCTGTAGTTTTCTTTTTTTGTAATATCTTTGCCTGGTTTTGGTATTAGGGTGATGTTGACTTCATAGAATGAGTTAGATAGTTTTCCATCCACTTCAGTTTTTTTGAAGAGTTTGAGGAGAGTTGGTACTAATTCTTTCTGGAATGTTTGATAGAATTCACATGTGAAGCCGTCTGGTCCTGGGCTTTTCTTTTTAGGAAGCTTTTGAATGACTAATTCAAATTTCTTTACTTGTGATTGGTTTGTTGAGGTCATCTATTTCTTCTTGAGTCAAAGTTGGTTGTTCATGTCTTTCCAGGAACCCGTCCATTTCATCTAAATTGTTGTATTTATTAGCGTAAAGTTGTTCAGAGTATCCTGCTATTACCTCCTTTATTTCTGTGAGGTCAGTGGTTATGTCTCCTCTTCCATTTCTGATCTTATTTATTTACATCCTCTCTCTTCTTCTTTTTGTCAGTCTTGCTAAGGGCCCATCAATCTTATTGATTTTCTCATAGAACCAACTTCTGGTCTTATTGATTTTCTCTATTGTTTTCATGTTTTCAATTTCATTTATTCTGCTCTAATCTTTGTTATTTCTTTCCTTTTGCTTGCTTTGGGATTAGTTTGCTGTTCTTTCTCCAGTTCTTCCAAATGGATAGTTAATTCCTGAATTTTTGCCTTTTCTTCTTTTCTGATATAGGCATTTAGGGCAATAAATTTCCCTCTTAGCACTGCCTTTGCTGTGTCCAATAAGTTTTGATATGTTGTGTTTTCATTTTCGTTCGCCTTGAGGTATTTACTAATTTCTCTTGCAATTTCTTCTTTGACCCACTTGTTGTTTAAGAGTGTGTTGTTGAGCCTCCACGTATTTGTGAATTTTCTGGCATTCCACCTATTATTGGTTTCCAACTTCATTCCTTTATGATCCAAGAAAGTGTTGTGTATGATTTCAATCTTTTTAAATTTGTTAAGACTTGCTTTGTGACCCAGCATATGGTCTATCTTTGAGAATGATCCATGAGCACTTGAGAAAAAGGTGTATCCTGCTGTTGTGGAATGTAATGTCCTATAAATGTCTGTTAAGCCTAGCTCATTTATAGTAATATTCAGATTTTCTATTTCTTTATTGATCCTCTGTCTAGATGTTCTGTCCATTGATGAGAGTGGTGAATTGAAGTCTCCAACTATTATGGTATACGTGTCTATTTCCCTTTTCAGTATTTGCAGTGTATTCCTCATGTATTTTGGGGCATTCTGGTTCGGTGCATATATATTTATGATTGTTACATCTTCTTGTTTAATTGTTCCTTTTATTAGTATATAGTGTCCTTCTTTGTCTCTTTTAACTGTTTTACATTTGAAGTCTAATTTGTTGGATATTAGTATAGCCACTCCTGCTCTTTTCTGGTTGTTATTTGCATGAAATATCTTTTCCCAACCTTTCACTGTCAACCTATGTCTATCTTTGGGTCTAAGATGTGTTTCCTGTAGACAGCATATAGAAGGATCCTGTTTTTTAATCCATTCTGCCAGTCTGTGTCTTTTGATTGGGGAATTCAGTCCATTAACATTTAGTGTTATTACTGTTTGGATAATATTTTCCTCTACCATTTTGCCTTTTGTATTATATATATCTTATCTGACTTTCCTTCTTTCTACACTCTTCTCCATACCTCTCTCTTCTGTCTTCTCGTATCTGCCTCTATTGCTCCCTGTAGTATGTCTTGCAGAGCTGGTCTCTTGGTCACAAATTCTCTCAGTGACTTTTTGTCTGAGAATGTTTTAATTTCTCCCTCATTTTTGAAGGACAATTTTGCTGGATATAGGAGTCTTGGTTGGCAGTTTTTCTCTTTTAGTAACTTAAATATATCATCCCACTGTCTTCTAGCTTCCATGGTTTCTGCTGAGAAATCTACACATAGTCTTATTGGGTTTCCCTTGTATGTGATGGATTGTTTTTCTCTTGCTGCTTTCAAGATCCTCTCTTTCTCTTTGACCTCTGACATTCTAACTAGTAAGTGTCTTGGAGAACGCCTATTTGGGTCTATTCTCTTTGGGGTGTGCTGCACTTCTTGGATCTGTAATTTTAGGTCTTTCATAAGAGATGGGAAATTTTCAGTGATAATTTCTTCCATTAGTTTTTCTCCTCCTTTTCCCTTCTCTTCTCCTTCTGGGACACCCACAACACGTATATTTGTGCAGTTCATATTGTACTTGAGTTCCCTGATACCCTGTTCAAATTTTTCCATTCTTTTCCCTATAGTTTCTGTTTCTTTTTGGAATTCAGATGTTCCATCCTCCAAATCACTAATTCTATCTTCTGTCTCTTTAAATCTATCATTGTAGGTATCCATCATTTTTTCCATCTTTTCTACTTTATCCTTCACTTCCATAAGTTCTGTGATTTGTTTTTTCAGTTTTTCTATTTCTTCTTTTTGTTCAGCCCATGTCTTCTTCTTTTCCTCCCTCAATTTATCGATTTGGTTTTTGAAGAGGTTTTCCATTTTTGTTCGTATATTCAGCATTAGTTGTCTCAGCTCCTGTATCTCATTTGAACTATTGGTTTGTTCCTTTGACTGGGCCATATTCTCAATCTTCTGAGCGTGGACCATTATCTTCTGCTGGCGTCTGGGCATTTAGTCAGATTTCCCTGGGTGTTGGACCCAACAGGTTGAAAGATTTTTCTGTGAAATCTCTGGGTTCTGTTTTTCTTATCCTGCCCAGTAGGTGGCGCTCGTGGCACACGTTTTTCTGTGGGTCCCACCAGTAAAAGGTGCTGTTGGTCCTTTAACTTTGGAAAACTCTTGCTGTGGGGGAGGTTCACCCGCCGAAGCGGCTTGAAAGAGTGCCAGCCGGCCTGGGGGTCCGAACACAGGGAGGGTCGCCGGCCACCGCAGCCCAGGAGAGTGCCCCTCCGAATTTCCTAGTCGGCCTGGGTTGCCAAGCGTGGCGGGAGGGTGCCCGTCGCCGCGGCCCGGGAGAGTGCACCGTTCCCAGCCAGACCGGGGAGTCATGTATTTGGAAGGGATCCCCCCAGTCACCGTTCTCCGTGGCCTGGGGATTTCCGATCCAATTCTCTCAGTTGGTCCGGGGGGCTGTGTGTGGTGGGAGCGCCAGCCGCCGCGGCTTGAGGGGACTGCCTGCCCAATTCTGCCTGCTGGCCCATCAAGGAGGAGGGGAGGAACTCCGGCCGCTTACCGCCCCGCCCAGGGAAGCCCGCGTCCCTCGGCGATCTCACTGGAGCGGGTTCTCCCAGCCAGTCAGCCATTCCAGGATGTGGTACGCTGTCTTTTTTATCTCTGTCGTGGCTCCGGGAGCTGTTCTGTATCATTTCTACTCTCCTAGTAGCTGTTCTCGAGGAGGAAAGGTGAGGATGCAAGGTGGAAGAGGGCACGGTGGTGGTTGGAGAGCTGCTGGAGTAGGAGGAGAAAGGGAAGGATAAGATGGCAGATGAAGAGCCGCCAGAGCAGAAGGGGAAAGAGAAGGGGAAGATGGCGGCGGGAACGCCGGCAGAGAAGGGGGAAGAGGAGGGCTAGATGGTGGCGGGAGCGCCGCCGGTGGAGAACGAGGAAGAGGAGGGCTAGATGGCGGCGGGAGCGCCGGTGGACAAAGAGGAAGAGGAGGGCTAGATGGCGGTGGAAGTGCCAGCAGAAAAGGGGGAAGAGGAGGGCTAGATGGCGGCGGGAGCACCGCCGGCAGAGAAAGAGCCATTTTCTTTGTTTTTGATTGTGGCTATTCTGGTGTGTGTGAGATGATATCTTACTGTGGTTTTGATTTGCATTTCCCTAATAACCAGGGAAGTTGAGCATCTTTTCATGTCCCTTTTGGACATTTGTAGTTCCTCTTCTGAGAAGTGTCTGTTCATGTCTTTTGCCCATTTTGTAATTGGGTTGTCTGTCTTTTCGTTGTTGAGTTGAGCAGTCTCTTTATATATTCTATATACTAGACCCATATCTGATATATCTTTTCCAAATGTTGTCTTCCATCTTTAGGCTATCTTTTTACTTTCTTGACAAAGTTCTTTAATGCACAAAGATTTAATTTTAAGGAGTTCTCATTTATTTACTTCTTCAGTGCTGGTGCTTTGGGTGTAAGGTCTAGGAAACTGCCTTCTAGTATAAGATTTATAAGATATTTCCCTACATTTTCTTCAAACAGTTTAATGGTCTTAGAGCTAATGTTTATGTCTTTGATCCATTTTGAGTTAATTTTTGTATAGGGTGTAAGATATGGATCCTCTTTCATTCTTGTGGATATCCAGTTCTCTAGGCACCATTTATTGAAAAGACTGTTGTGTCCCAGGTGAGTTGGCTTGACTGCCTTCTCAAGGATCAATTGTCCATAGATGAAAGAGTCTATATCTGAACACTGTATTCGATTCCATTGGTCAGTAAATCTATCTTTATGCCAGTACCATACTGTTTTGACCACTGTAGCTTCATAATATGCCTTAAAGTTAGGTAGTGTGAGACCTCCGACTTCATTTTTATTTCTCAGGATACTTTTAGCTATTTGGGAGACCTTGCCCTTCCAGATAAATTTGGTTATTGGCTTTTCTATTTCTGAAAAGTAAGTGTTTGGGATTTTAATTGGTATTGCATTGAATCTGTAAATCAATTTGGATAGAATTGATATCTTAACTATATTTAGTCTTCCAGTGCATGGATATGGTATGCCCTTCCATTTATTTAGGTCTTCTGTGATTCCTTTTAACAATATCTTATAGTTTTCTTTGTTTAGGTCTCTTGTCTCATTAGTTAAATTTATTCCTTAATATTTTATTCTTTTGGTTGCAATTGTAAATGGAATTTTTTTCTTGATTTCCTCCTCAGATTGTTCATTACTAGTGTATAGAAACACTACAGAGTTTTGCGTGTTGATCTTGTAACTTGCAACTTTGCTGTACTCATTTATTAGCTCTGTTAGTTTTGCTGTGGATTTTTTTTGGGTTTTCAACATATAGAATCTTATCATCTGCAAACAGTGATAGTTTTATGTCTTCCTTTTCAATTTTGATGCCTTGTATTTCTTTTTCTTGTCTAATTCCTCTGGCTAGAACTTCCAACACAATGTTGAATGACAATAGTGATAGTGGACATCCTTGTCTTGTTCCTGATCTTAGGTAGAACGTTTTCAATTTTTCCCCATTGAGGATGATGTTGGCTGTAGGTTTTTCATGTATTCCCTTTATCGTGTTGAGGAAGTTCCCTTCTATTCCTACCCTTTGAAGTGTTTTCAGCAAGAAAGGATGTTGAATTTTGTCAGATGCCTGTTCTGCATCAATGGAGATGATCATGTGGTTTTTCTGCTTTGATATGTTCATATGGTGTATTACATTAATTGATTTTCCTATGTTATCTAACCATCCTTGAATACCTGGAATGAATCCTACCTGGTCATGATGTGTAATTCTTTTAATGTGCTGCTGGATTCAATTTTCAAGAGTTTTGTTGAGGATTTTTGCATCTATATTTAATAGAGAGATCGGTCTGTAGTTTTCTTTTCTTGTAATATCTTTGTCTGGCTTTAGTATGAGGGTGATGTTGCCTTCTTAGAATGAGTTAGGTAGCTTTCCCTCCTCTTCCATTTTTTTAAAGAATTTGAGCAGGATTGGTACAAATTCTTTCTGGAATGTATGGTAGAATTCACATGTGAAGGCATCTGTTTCTTTTTGGGAAGCTTCGTAATGACTGATTCAATTTCTTTACTTGTGCTTGGTTTGTTGAGGTTGTCTATTTCTTCTCGCATCAAAGTTGGTTGTTCATGCCTTTGTAGAAAGTTGTCCATTTCCTCTACATTGTCATATTTATTAGGATAAAGTTGTTCATAGTATCCTGTCATAACTTCCTTTATTTCTGTGGGGTCCATGGTTATGTCTCCTCTTGCATTTCTTGTCTTACTTAT
The DNA here is from genome assembly GCF_023851605.1 of Tamandua tetradactyla. Lineage (NCBI taxonomy): Eukaryota > Metazoa > Chordata > Mammalia > Pilosa > Myrmecophagidae > Tamandua > Tamandua tetradactyla. Next base: position 133,541,334 of record NC_135328.1, read on the forward strand.
TTGCATCCTCTCTCTTCTTCTTTTTGTCAGTCTTGCTAAGGGTTCATCAGTCTTATTGATTTTCTCATGGAATCAACTTCTGGTTTTGTTAATTTTCTCAGTTGTTTTCTGTTCTCGATTTCATTTGTTTCTCCTATAATCTTCATTATTTCTTTCCTTTTGCTTGCTTTGGGGTTAGTTTGCTGTTCTTTCTCTACTTCTTCCAAGTGGACAAATAATTCCTAGATTTTTGCCCTTTCTTCTTTTTTGATATAAGCATTTAGGGCAATAAATTTCCATCTTAGCACTGCCTTTGCTGTATCCTGTAAGTTTTGATATGTTATGTTTTCATTTTCATTAGTCTCAAGATATTTACTGATTTCTCTTGTAATTTCTTCCTTAAAAGTGTGTTGTTGAGCCTCCACATATTTGTGAATTTTCTGGCACTCTGCCTATTATTGGTTTCCAATTTCATTCCTTTTTGATCTGAGAAAGTGTTTTGTATGATTTCAATCTTTTTAAATTTAGTGAGACTTGCTTTGTGACCCAACTTATGGTATATCCTTGAAAATGATCCATGAGCATTTGAGAAAAAGGTGTATCCTGCTGTTGTGAAATATAATGTTCTATAAATATCTGTTAAGTCTAGCTCACTTAATTTATTTTTCAAAATCTGTTTCTTTATTGATCCTCTGTCTAGATGTTCTGTCCTTTGATGAGTGTGTGGAATTGAAGTCTCCAACTATTATGGTAGAATTATCTATTCCTCTTTTCAGTGCTTGCCTCATGTATCTTGGTGCATAAATATTTATGATTGTTATGTCTTCTTGTTGAATTGTTCCTTTTATTAATACATACTATCCTTCTTTGTCTCTTTCAACTGTTTTACATTTGAAGTCCAATTTGTTTGATATTACTATAGCTACTCCTGCTCTTTTCTGATTGTTATGTGCATGGAATAATTTTTCCAACCTTTCACTTTCAACCTGTGTTTATCCTTGGATCTAAGATGTATTTCCTGTAGACAGAATATAGATGAGTCCTGTTTTTTAATCCATTCTGCCAGTGTCTGTCTTTTGATTGGGGAGTTTAATCCATTAACAGTGTTATTACTGTATGGGTAGTACTTTCTTCTACCATTTTGCCTTTTGAATTTTATATATCATATCTAATTTTTCTTCTTTTTACCTTTACTGATAGTTTTCCTTTCTACACTCTTCTCCACTTCTCTCTCTCCTGTCTTTTCATATCTGCCTCTAGTGCTCCCTTTAATATTTCTTGCAGAGCTAGTCTCTTGTCACAAATTCTCTCAGTGATTTTTTGTCTGAAAATGTTTTAATTTCCCCCTCATTTTTGAAGGACAGTTTTGCTGGATATAGAATTCTTGGTGGGCATTCTTTATCTTTTAGTAATTTAAATGTATCATCCCACTGTCTTCTTGCCTTCATGGTTTTTGCTGAGAAATCTACACATAGTCTTATTGGCCTTCCCTTGTATGTGATGGGTTGGTTTTGTCTTGCTGCTTTCAAAATTCTCTCTTTGTCTTTGACCTCTGACATTCTGATTAGTAAGTGTCTTGGACTATGTCAATTTGGATCTGGTCTCTTTGGGGTACACTGCACTTCTTGGATCTGTAATTTTAAGTCTTTCATAAGAGTTTGGAAATTTTCAGTGATAATTTCCTCCATGAGTTTTTCTCCTCCTTTTCCTTCTCTTCTCCTTCTGAGAAACCTGCAACTCGTATATTTGTGCAGTTCATATTGTCATTCAGTTCTCTGCATCCCTGCTCATATTTTTCCCTAAATTTTCTTTTTCTTGTTGGATTTCTGATGTTCTGTCCTCCAGTTCACTAATCCTGTCTTCTGCCTCTCAAAATCTAGCATTGTAGGTTTCCATTGTTTTCTTCATCTCTTCTACTGTGCCTTTCATTCCCTTAAGTTCTGTGATTTGTTTTTCAGGCTTTCCATTTTTTCTTTTTGTTCAGTTCTTTCCTTCTTTGTATCCTCCCTCAATTCATTGATTTGATTTTTGATGAGGTTTTCCATGTCTTTTCATACATTCTGAATTAATTGTTTCAACTCATGTATCTCATTTGAATTGTTGGTTTTTTCCTTTGACTGGGCCATATTTTCAATTTTCCTAGTGTGATTTAGTATTTTTCCTGGCGTCTAGGCATTTGATTACTCTAATTGATTTATTTTGGAGATTGTTTTCACTTCCTTTCCCTTGGGTTTTCTTGCTGGATGAATTTGTTGTCTGTCTGTTCTTTGACATTCATTTCAGCTTTTTCTGAATAGCTTAGGTTTTGTTTAACAGAGAAGAATTCTTCAGTTCTTGCTTTCTTGTTTCTTACCCTGCCTGTATGGTGCCTGGACTGCCTCTTTAATGCTTACTGTTTTTGTTTCATCACTTTTAATTGACATGGTTTTTGCTCTTTTTCTTATTATTAAACAAATAACAGACATTTCAAAACCATATTATAATTGTCTTTGTATCAGTTTTGTTGAACTGAGGTGGAAGTGAATACTAAGAAAGTGCTGAAGTAAAAATATGGTCTATGCATGCTTACTTTTTCTTCTTTTTTCCTGATAGTTCCCTGTATGGTGGGGGGTGGAGGGGTTGAATGGAGAGGGGGAGATTTGAACTGTTTGAATCTAAGGTTGTTGACAAGAGGAGTTTTTGTTTTTTTTATTTTTACTATTTATTTTTATTGACAAGATGAAATAACATATAGACAAGAACATTCTTAACATATGAACATTTGTACTTGGTGTGCAATCAAAATAGCTCACAATGGCATTACATAGTTGGATATTCATCACCATGATCATTTCTTAAAACATTTGCATTACTCCAGAAAAATAGTATAAAGAGAAAAAAAACACATTCATGCATACCATACCCCTTATCTTTCACTCTCATTGACCACTAGTATTTCCATCTACCATATATATATATATATTTTCACCATTTTCCTAGTGTGATTTGGTATTTTTTGCTGGTGTCTAGGCATTTAATTGCCCTAATTAATTTATTCTGAAAGATTGTTTTCAGTTCCTTTACCTAGGGTTTTCTAGCTGGACGAATTTGTCTATCTGTTCTTTGACATTTGTTTCAGCTTTTTTTCTGAGTTGGGCCCTCACCCCTCCATTGGGGAAGGCACAAGCTCCAGACAAGGTCTCAAACAAGCTTGTTTCTGCCTATGCCTAGGGTTGTTGCAGCCTGAGAAGTCCTGCTGCTGTATCCAAAGGCAGTCAAGCCCTTGTAGAAACACAGCCATAAAAACTCCTGTCTCATTTTTTTTTCTTTTTCTGACAGCCCTGCCCCCTTGGCGCCAGGACAAAAATCAGCTACCTCTGCTTTGACCAGGTTCACCTGAGCTGGGGGCCTATTTTTAGTAGTCATAATTTGTATATATTTGCAGGGGTGGGGGGAGCCATGTTCTGGGAATTAAACCCAGGTTTCCTGCATAAAAAGTGAGCTTCCACCACTGAACCACCTGTGCACCCTCCAATATGTTTTAACCTTTGTTCCCCCTATTTTTTCCATGCCCTTTGCTCCTCCCTTTCATTGATCACTAGTATTTCAATCCACTCAATTTATTTTAACATTTTCCCCCTTTTATTTGTTTTTAATCCATATTTTTTACTCATCTGTCCATACCATAGATAAAAGGAACATTAGACACAAAGTTTATCTATCATACAGTCACATTGTGAAAGCTATATCATTATACAATCATCTTCAAGAAACATGGCTACAGCTCTATAGTTTCAGGCACCTTAGGAGGTGATTTATTAATGTTACTTCCCCTTGTTTCCTAGAATATAGTGAATTTATCCTGGATTACTAATGGTAAAAGTTGATTGATGTCAGTAGATCTAGTTTCTTATTCTCACTCTGCTGCTAACTTCTGGTGGGTCCTTGAGTAAGTCTCTGGAAGTGTCCAGGGTCTTAAACTGTAAGGGGTTTAAACTAGATGATATTGAAGATTTATTTAGCCCTTGTTGCCCATCCCTCATTCCACACACTTGATTCTTAGTTGCTTAAAGAAAACAACTTTAATGTGCACTTATATGCAAGAAACACAAAAGAAATATTTGCCGGCTAATGTTTGAACTTCACATTTCCAGTTATTCAGGTTTTCCTTTGGGATCTTATGGGCCTTTGATGCAGTGAAAGTATCAACATGTTGCTCCTCTCCTTCCTGCCATGCTTTGGTGCTCCCCAAAGAATTGAGGTCAGGGATGCTAGAAGAGAGGTGGGAATGAAAGAGATCATTTTTGACAGAAAAAGGAAAATGAAAGGGCCCGGCAGAGGCATTTGGGAAAGGGTGCAAGGTGATTTTCTTCCATTTAACCTACAGCAAATATTTGCTGCTAGTTTAACCCCTTCATGGTCAGGCCAGAACCACTTGAAAATACCTCCCCCAGAAGACAAGAAATACTACTAATTCATAGCAGAAACATGTCGTTGAAGGAATTTGGGGAGGGAATTGATTGTTGTATGAAGAAAATGCCTGTTTTCTTCTCTATTTATATGTATATGAGAAATACATTATATAATTACAAACAGTAGGATTCTTGAGGAGAGAATAGAAAAGAGTAATTTTATAATGTGTATCAAGGCCAGGGTTTTGATTATCATTCTTTCACAATCCAGTTTTTTTTTTAAACCATGATCCATTCTTCTTGCCTCTTTACCTGTAGATTCCTGATTTCCCAACCACAGTTCATCACCCAGAAATAGGGTACCTGCATGTACCTTATCAGCAACTGGCTCACTTGTCCTTTGTAGTTTGGATGCTCCTAAAGCAGGTTCCTATTTTTGACCTTTCTCAGTGTGACTGAGGTCAGCTGGCAAAGACAGATCTTTCTGCCTGAAATAACCCTGAGAACTCTTCTTACTGAGTGAGTTATACGTTTTTATTGTGTTTAAGCAAAAAAAACAAACAGCACAGGGTGCATGGGTGGTTCAGTGGTAGAATGCTTCCCTTTCATGCCGGAGACCTGGGTTTGGTTCCTGGACCATGGACCCCACCCCCTACCCCCCAAAAAAGTGAAACAACACTTTTATTTATTTACATATCAGAAAGTAATTATTTTGGCACTTGACTGTCTTTTTCACTTTTAAGTTTCAGAGGAATGCACTGTTCAAATACTTTAGTCTCTGATTTTTTAAGTGTGTGTTTGAACCGTATATAGTGTTTTTTTTTTTTTTGAATGCAGTGTTATTGAGATACCTTCACATACCATACAGATGATCTCAAGTAAACAATCACTGGCTCACCGTATCATCTAAGTGATGTGTTATTGAGGATTTAAAAAGCTGGTTGATTCCATATTGAAAGTGCTTGAGAGAATTTTATTCAGCCATCCCTGCCTCAGTCCTGACAGACCATTATGTATTAAACATCAATGAAATTAGCTATGATTGTGGCTTTTTCCACTTGGGTTTGCATGTCATTTTCATCATCAGCCACTTAAGCTTAAAATTGTTTGATGCATTTGCTTGAATCCTGAACACTACCCACTTTATTTCCAGATGTGTTAAGGTTTCTGTTCAGTGGCCAGATGGAGGCAAAATTAATGTCATTTGAAAAAATATGACATTTTAAAGTACTTATCAGATTCTTTTGAGGACACCTTACCATGCCTTTAAAGCTGTTATTATTTATTCTTGGTGACAATTACTTATAATTTTATTTGCTCTTGTTTCTTTTCTTTCTTTTTTTTTCTGCATTAAAGGAGCTTTATTGGGAGGATCTGCACAGGTGGGCTGACACTGAAGATGATGAAAGCCCCGAGCAGGGAAGGGGCACACTTCTATAGGATGATTGGTGGATACTGCAGAAAGGGAGGCGGTAGGGGGTTGCTCTTGTGCAGAATATTGGAGGTGTCAAAAATTCTACATTGTCAAAGCTCTCTTACTTCTGTGGTGGCATAATGGTGTATATCTGGTAGCATGACAACATTTTCCATACAGGCTTTTGTTATGCTTTGTTTTTCTTTCTTTTTTCCTTTTTAATTGGGTTTTGATTTTTTATCGAAGTTATGTGTGCATAGAGTTTAAAAGAATCAAATGGTTTTATATAAGTTAGTTAGGAAAAGAACAGTAGCCCCCTTTCCCATCTGCTATTTCCTGTAATTACTTTAGCATATTTAAAAAATTAATCTAATTTCTCTGAAGAATATACTTAAAGTGCCATGTCTTGTTTTTTCCTGCCATCTTTCTTTGGCTTTATTACTACTTTTGCAGTATCATTTTAAGATAGGCCCTCCTTACTCTTCAGCTTTTTTCAAGTACGTATATTTTGGGACTATAAGTTCCCCACTAATTTCCCTTTTGTTTGCATTCCACAACCACAAATTGTGATACTTAGTATTTTCATTACCTTTGTTTCAAAACTTAATTTCCATTATGATATTTTTCTTTGTTCATTGGTAATTTTGAAGGTGGCTTCTTAATTTTCAGTTTTTTAACATTTCTTTTTTTTTTAAATTTTTTTATTAATCAAAAAAAAGAAAAGAAATTAACACAACATTTAGAAATCATTCCATTCTACAAATGCACTCAGTAATTCTTAGTATCATCACATAGATGTATGATCATCATTTCTTAGTACATTTGCATCGATTTAGGAAAAGAACTAGCAAAACAGCAGAAAAAGATATAGAATGTTAATATAGAGAAGAGAATTAAAATAATAATACTAATAATATATATATATATATAAAGGAAAAAGAAAAAAACAAAAACAAAAGATACAAACACACAAACAAACAAACAAAAAACCATATTTCAGGTGCAGCTTCATTCAGTGCTCCAACCTAGTTACATTACACTTAGGTATTATTGTGCTGTCCATTTTTGAGTTTTTGTATCTAGTCCTGTTGCACAGTCTGTATCCCTTCAGCTCCAATTACCCATTATCTTACCCTGTTTCTAACTCCTGCTGGTCTCTGTTACCAATGATATATTCCAAGCTGATTCTCGAATGTCGGTTCACATCAGTGGGACCTTACAGTATTTGTCCTTTAGTTTTGGGCTAGACTCACTCAGCATAATGTTCTCTAGGTCCATCCATGTTATTACATGCTTCATAAGTTTAGTCTGTCTTAAAGCTGCATAATATTCCATCATAGGTATACGCCACAGTTTGTTTAGCCACTCGTCTGTTGATAATGTAGATAATGCTGCTATAAACACTGGTGTGCAAATGTCCATCTGTGTCTTTGCCCTTAAGTCCCTTGAGTAGATACCTAGCAGTGGTATTGCTGGGTCGTAATCCATTCTGCCATTCTATGTCTTTTGATTGGGAAATTCAGTCCATTAACTTTTAGTATTATTACTGTTTGGATAATATTTTCCTCTACCATTTTGGCTTTTGTATTATATATATCATATCTGATTTTCCTTCTTTCTACACTTTACTCCATACCTCTCTCTTCTGTCTTTTCGTATCTGACTCTAGTGCTCCCTTTAGTATTTCTTGCAGAGCTGGTCTCTTGGTCACAAATTCTCTCAGTGACTTTTTGTCTGAAAATGTTTTAATTTCTCCTTCATTTTTGAAGGACAATTTTGCTGGATATAGGAGTCTTGGTTGGCAGTTTTTCTCTTTTAGTAATTTAAATATATCATCCCACCATCTTCTAGCTTCCATGGTTTCTGCTGAGAAATCTACACATAGTCTTATTGGGTTTCCCTTGTATGTGACAGATTGTTTTTCTCTTGCTGCTTTCAAGATCCTCTCTTTCTCTTTGACCTCTGACATTCTAACTAGTAAGTGTCTTGGAGAACGCCTATTTGGGTCTATTCTCTTTGGGGTGCGCTGCACTTCTTGGATCTGCAAATTTAGGTCTTTCATAAGAGTTGGGAAATTTTCAGTGATAATTTCTTCCATTAGTTTTTCTCCTCCTTTTCCCTTCTCTTCTCCTTCTGGGACACCCACAACACGTATATTTGTGCGCTTCCTATTGTCATTCAGTTCCCTGATCCCCTGCTCAAGTTTTTCCATTCTTTTCCCTATAGTTTCTGTTTCTTTTTGGAATTCAGATGTTCCATCCTCCAGTTCACTAATTGTAGCTTCTGTCTCTTTAGATCTACCATTGTAGGTATCCATTGTTTTTTCCATTTTTTCTTTGTCCTTCACTCCCATAAGTTCTGTGATTTGTTTTTTCAGGTTTTCTATTTCTTCTTTTTGTTCAGCCCATGTCTTCTTCATGTCCTCCCTCAATTTATTGATTTGGTTTTTGAAGAGTTTTTCCATTTCTGTTCGTATATTCAGCATTAGTTGTCTCAGCTCCTGTATCTCATTTGAACTATTGGTTTGTTCCTTTGACTGGGCCATATCTTCAATTTTCCGAGCGTCATCCATTATTTTCTGCTGGTGTCTGGGCATTTGATCAGATTTCCCTGGGTGTGGGACCCAGCTGGTTGAAAGCTTTTTCTGTGAATCTCTGGGCTCTGTTTTTCTTTTCCTACCCAGTAGGTGGCGCTCGTGGCGCTCGTCTGTCTGCACGGCAGTCGGCCCGGGAAACCGCGCGTGGAGGCGGGGGTCGCTGGCCGCCGCGGCTTGGGAGAGTGCCGGTCCTAATTACCCAGCTGGCCCGAAACGCCAAGCGTGACAGGAGGGCCCCGCTATCCAACGTTCCCAGTCAGACCGGGGAGCCACGTGCGTGGAGGGGACCCCAGTCGCCATCCGCCCCAGCCGGGAGAACGCGCGCTCCTCGGGTATCTCACCGCAGTAGATTCTCCCTGCCCGTTCAGCTGTTCCAGAATGGGGTACGCTGTCTTTTTGGTCTCTGTCGTGACTCCGGGAGCTGTTTCGTATTGTTTCTGTTTCTTTAGTTGCTTTTCTGGAGGAGGAACTAAGACCCGCGCGTCTTACTAAGCCGCCATCTTCTCCGGAAGTCTCTGTCCTTGCAGCCATTCCTCTCAGAGCCTATCCATGCCACGTCCCTCTAGGGAGGATAACATTTCTTTTATTGATTTCTGATATATCATAGAAAGATAAGAGGACTACTCTCAGTGATTATAGTCTTTTGAAATTTTTGAGGCTTCTTTTATGACCTTGAATATGCTCAGCTTTTATTACTGTTTCTTGTGTACTTCAAAAGAATTGTTCCGTAGCTGTTATGCATAGGTCTGTATTTGCCTGTTAGGAGATTATTAAAGAACATTGAGAAGTTCTTTCCTAGCCTGTGGATTTTTACTCCTGTTTATTCTATAAAGTAATCTTGAAAGTGTGTTAGAAATTGCCATAATAAAATGTCAGTGGATGAGAGATTTCAAACAGAGTCAAGAAGTTATCCCGGAGGTTATTCATGTGCATTATATAAATATTCCCTTTTAACTTTAAGGTGTATTAGAGAGGCTAGAGGAAAGTGCCTGAAAATGCAGAGCTATGTTCCAGTAGCTATATTTCTTGACGAAGAATGTATAATGATATAGCTTTCGCAGTGTGACTGCATGATTGTGAAAATCTTGTGTCTATGCTCCTTTTATCTATGGTATGGACAGATGAGTAAAAAATATGGATTAAAAATAAACAAATAATGGGAGAACAAATGTCAAAATAAAATGAGTAGACTGAAATACTAGTGAAATAATCAATGAGAGTGGTAAGGGGTATAGAAAAAAATAAGGGGAACAAAGTTTAAAATACATTAGGTAGATGGAAGTACTAGTGATCAATGAGTGGGTGTATGGTATGCATGGGTTTTTTCTTTTTTCTTTTTCTGGAGTGATGCAAATGTTCTAAAAAATGATCATGGTGATGAATATACTTCTATGTGATGATTTTGTGAGCCATTGATTATACAATTGTACATAATATGTGGAATGTTTGTATGTTAAGAATGTTCATGTTTGTTGTTTTGAAATGTCAACTAAAAAAAAGAAAAAATACTTCTAAAAACAAAATCATAAAAAGAAAAAGGAAAACAAAAAAAACTTTCTTGCCATGATTGTTTGTTTCTCTGTTATATCTGTTAGGTTTTTAAATATGTATTTGAAGCTTATTTATTGTGTATAAATGGAAATAGATTTTCTGTTCATTTTGAATTGAGCTTTTAATCCAATAAAGTTACTTTCTTTATCTGTAAGACTTTGTCATAAAGCATTTTTATTAATTTGTGTTAATCTAGTTATATTAGCTTTGATTATTTAATTGATGTCTTTTAAAATCCTTTTACTTTCACCTTTTCATTATCCTTAAAATGTGTATCTTTTAAAAAATCCAGCCTGATTCTTTGTCATTTAACTGGAAGGATCACTTAGTGCATTTATATATAATATCATTATTCTCATATTTAGATTTGTATTTATGAGATCTTATTTTATATTTTCATTTGTTTTTTAATGTAATTTTATTGAGATACATTATATCTGCACATACCATATAATCATCCAAATTGTACAATCAGTGATTCATGGTATCATCACATAGCTATGCAATTTTTTAACTTTTTTTATTGTATAATGTAACATATCTATAAAGCAAAAAAAGGAAAAAGCAAAGGTTTTCAAAGCACTCTTCACTAAGTAGTTACAGGACAGATCCCAGAGTTTGTCATGGGCTACCGTACTGTCATTTCATACTTTTCCTTCTAGCTGCTCCAGAACATTGGAGGCTAGAAGGAGTAAATACTTTTTTTTTTATATGGACAGTCACCAGGAATCGAACCTGGGTCCTCTGGCATGGCAGGTGAGCATTCTTGCCTGCTGAGCCACTGTGGCCCGCCCAGTACTTTTTTTTAATCATCATAATTAACTTTTTTTTCTATTTTGTGAAAAATAACATATGCAAAAGAGCAATAAATTATGAAGCTCAGTGCCGCAATTGGTTGTAGAACAAATTTCAGAGTTTGACATGGGTTACAATTCCACAATCTTAGGTTTTTACGTCTAGCTACTCTAAGATACTGGAAACTAAAAGAGATATCAATTTAATGATTCCACAGTCATATTCCTTTATTAAATCCAATTATCTCTGTATAACTGCACTGAGATCTTTGCTCTTTTCATCTCTCTCTTTAGGGGTATTTGGGCTACAGCTACTCTAACTTTTTCATGTTGGAAGGGGCTATCAAACAATATGGGATAGAGAGATGAAACTAGCTGATGTTCTGAAGAGGCTGGGCCCTCTAGGTTTCAGGACTTGTCTGGTCCAGGGACCCATCTAGAGATTGTAGGTTCCTAGAAAGTTTCTAGTTCATGAAACTTTTGTAAAATCTTATATATTGCCCTAGATGCCCTAGGTTCTATAGATCTACTAGAGAACTGCCTTCACTTCTATTTATTCCCTTACATTTGCATTCAACCTCATTAGCTAACTGTTCACTCTCCTCTAGTTTCTATGTATCTCTAAGTTCCCTATATTCTGTATTATAAGCTTCTGATTTTACCTTTACCATGGTCATCAAAGTGGAGTCACACAATATCTGTCTTTTTGTGTTTGACTTATTTCACTCAGCATTATGTCCTCAAGGCTCATCCATCTTGTCATCTGCTCAGGACATCATTTTGTCTTACTGCCACATCGTGTGTGTATATATATATATATATACACACACACACACACACACATATATATATACATATATATACCACATTTTGTTAATTTGCTTGTCTTTTGTTGGGCATTTGATTTGTTTCCATCTTTCAGTGATTGTGAATAATGTTCCTATGAACATCTGTGTATAAACGACTGTTTGTGTCATTGCTTTCAGCTCTTCTGGGTATATACTAAGTAGTGCTATTGCTGGGTCATAAGGCAACTCGAAATTTAGTTTCCTAAGGAACCACCAAAGAGTCTTCCGTGGTGACTTCACCATATACATTCCCACCAGCAGTGCATAAGTGTCCCAATATCTCCACATCCTTTCCAGCATTTGTAGTTTCCTATTTGTTTAATAGCAGCCATTGTTATAAGCATGACGTGGTATGTCTTTGTAGTCTTGATCTGCATTTCCCTTATAGCCAATGAAATTGAACATCTCTTCATTTATTTTTGAGCAATTTGTATTTGCTCTTCAGAAAAAGTGCCTATTTATATCTTTAGCCCATTTTATAATTGGGTTGTTTGTTCTTTTGTTGTTGAGTTGTATGATTTCTGTATGAATACAGGATATCAAACCTTTGTCTGATACATGATTTCCAAATATTTTCTCCCATTGAGTTGGCTGCATCTTCACCTTCTTGACAAAGACTTTTAGGTATGGAAGCATTTGATTTTGAAGAGTTCCCATTTATCTATTTTTTGTTTTGTTGCTTATGGTTGTGGTGTAAGGTTTTAGGAAGCTACCTCCTATTACTAGGTCTTGAAGATGCTTCTTCTAGAAGCTTTGTGGTGCTAGTTCTTATATTTAGATGTTTGATGCACTTTGAGTTAATTTTTGTATAATGTATTAGGTAAAAGGTCCTTGTTCATTCTTTTGGCTGCTCATATCCAGTTCTCCTATGCCCATTTATTGAAAAAATTATTTTGTCCCATTTTCATTGGATTTGGGGCCTTGTCAAAAATCGATTGACCATAGATTTGATAGTCTAATTCTGCTCTCTCTATATGATTCCACTGGTTAATACTTCTCTCTTTGTGCCAATACCATGCTGTTTTGACCATATGATTTTATAAGACTTTTTAAAGTCAAGGAGTGTGAATCCTTCCATTTCATTTTTCTTTTTTAGGATGCTTTTAGCTTTTTGGGGTCACTTTCCCTTCCTGATGAATTTGAAAATGAGCTTTTCCAAGTCTTCAAAGTAGGTCTTTGGAATTTTGAGTCATACTGCTTTGAATCTTTAAATCAGTTCAGGGAGAATTGACATCTTAACTATATTTAACCTTCCTATCCGTAAGCAGGGAGTGCCTTTCCACCTATTTAGGCCTTCTTTGATTTCTTTTAGCAGTGATGTGTATTTTTCTGTGTACAATTGCTTTACATCCCTATTTAAGTTCATTTCTAAGCACTTGATTCTTTTATTTGCTGTTTTGAATGAAGTTTTTCCTTAATTCACTCCTCAGCTAGGTCATTGCTTGTGTATAGAAACCTTACTGATTTTTGCACATTAATTTCCTATCCCACCACCTTCTGAATTTGTTTATTAGTTCAGATAACTTTGTTGTAGATTTCTCTGGATTTTCCAAGTATAGTTATGTCATCTGCAAATAATGAAAGTTTTATTTCTTCCTTTCCAATTTGGATGACTTTTATTTCTTTTTTCTGCCTGATTGCTCTAGCTAGACATTCTAGTATAATGTTGAATAATAGTGCTGACAGAGGGCATCCTTGTCTCATTCCTGATCTTAGGGGGAAAGCTTCCAGTCTCTCTCCTGTGAGTACGATGCTGACTATCAGTTCTTCAAATAAGCCCTTTATCATACTGAGAAGGTTACCTTTGGTTCCTTTCTTTTGAAGTGTTTTTATCAGAGAAGGATATTGAATTTTGTCAAATGCTTTTTCAGCATCAATCAAGATGATCATGTGATTTTTTCCCTTTTGATTTGTTAATGTGCTGTGTTACATTAAGTGATTTTCTTGTGTTGAACAATCCTTGCATTCCTGGTAAACCCCACTTCGTCCTGGTGTATAAGTCTTTTAATGTGTTGTTGGATTTTATTTGCTAATAATTTGTTGAGAATTTTTGTATCTGTTTTCATTAGGGAGATTGGCCTGTGGTTTTCCTTTCTTATAGCATCTTTGTCTGGTTTTTGGTATTAAAATAATATTAGCTTCATAAAATGAATTGGGTAGAGTTCCTTTTTCCTCAATTTTTTGGAAAAATTTGAGCAGTTTTGGTGTTAGTTCTTTTTGGAATGTTGGATAAAACTCCCCCTGTGAAGCCACCTGGCCCTGGGGTTTTCTTTGTAGGAACATTTTGATGACTAATTGAATCTCTTTACTTGTGTTGTGATATTTTTCTTCCTGAGTCAGTGAAGCTTGTTTGTGTGTCTCCAGAAATTTGTCCATTTCATTTAAGTTGTCTAGTTTTTTGGCATATTGTTGTTCATAGTATCCTCTTATGATTTCTTTTATTTCTTCAGGATCTGTGATAGTGCACCCCTTCTCATTTTTGATTTTGTTTATTTGCATCTTCTCTCTTTTTATCTTTGTCAGTCTTGCTAGTGGCCCATCAATTTTATTGATTTTCTCAATTTTCTCAAAAAAATAAATAAAAAAATTTATTGGTTTCTCAAAACCAACTTTTGGTTTTATTGATTCTTTCTATTGTTCTTTTGTTCTGCCTCCATTTAACTCTGCTTTAATCTTTGTTATTTCTCTTCTGTTTGCTTTGGGGTTAGTTTGCTGTTGTTTTTCAAGTTCCTCTAGGTGAGCACTTAAGTCCTCGATTTTTGCTCATTCTTTTGTTTTTTTTTCAATATAGGCATTTAGGGAAATAAATTTCCCTCTCAGCACAGCCTTTGCCTCATCCCATGTTTTGATATGTTGTATTCTCATTTTCATTTATCTCCAGATAGCTACTGATTTCTCTAGCAATTTCTTCTTGGACCCACTGGTTGTTTAAGAGTATGTTATTTAATCTCCATATATTTGTGAGTGTTCTCATTCTTTGATGATTGTTGAGATCTAACTTCCTTCTATTTTGATCAGAAAAAGATTTTGAATAATTTCAGTGTTTTTAAATTTATGCAGACTTGTTTTGTGCCCCAGCATATGATCTATCCTGGAGAATGTTCCATGAGCACTAGAGAAGAATGTATTTACTGGTGTTTTGGGGTGTAACAACCTATATATGTCTGTTAGGTTTACTTCATTTTTCAAGTTGTTTAACTTCTCTGTTTCCTAGTTGATCTGTCTGGTTGTTCTAGCTGTAGTGGAGAGTGGAAGTCTTGTACTATTATTGTTGAAACATCCATCGTTCCCTTCAATTTTGCCTTGTCTGTCTTTTGAACTTTCGAGCTCCTTCATTGGGAGCATAAACATTTATGATTGTTTTTTCTTCTTGGTGAATTGTCCCTTTAATTAATACATAGTGTCCTTTTTGTTTCTTTTGATGTCTTTACATTTGAATTCTATTTTGTCCGATATTAGTATAGCTACTCCTACTTTCTTTTGGTTACAACTTGCATGGAAAATCTTTTTCCATCCTTTCACTTTCAGTGTGTCTTCATCCTTTTGTCTCAGATGAATCTCTTGTAAACTGCATCTAGCTGGATTATATTTCTTAATCCATCCTGCAAATCTGCGTGTTTTAATTGGTAAGTTTAGTCCTTAACAGTCAAAGTTATTACTGAAGAGGCATTTCTTGAATCTGCCATCCATATCCTTTGGATTTTATTTGTCAGATCTATATATCCCTTTCCCTCTTACTGTTTTTATCCTTTAAGTTACTCCTACTGGTACTCTTCAATTCTGTGCCATCCTCCAGATGTCCCTCTCCTGTCTTTTTTTTTTCAACTGGCAGAACTCCCTTTAGTATTTTTTGTTAGGCCTGTCTCTTGTTGACATGTTCTTTCAGGATTTGTTTGTCTGTGAAAATTTTAATGTCTCTCTCAGTTTTGAAGGACAATTTGGCTGGCTTCAGAATTCTTGGATGTAAGTCTTTCTGTTTTAGAATCTTAAATATATCATACCACTGCCTTCCCACCTCCATGGTGCCAGTTGAGTAGTATGAACTCATTCTTATGTGGTTTCCCTTGCATGTAGTAGTTTGTTTATCTCTTGCCCCTTTCAGAATTATCTGCTTCAATATTTGACAGACTGATTAGTGTGTGTCTTGGGAAAGGCCTATTGGGATTTATTCTGTTTGGAGTTCATTGAGCTTCTTTGACTTGTATATTTATGACCTTTATAAGGGTTGGGAAATTTTCCCCCATTATATCATCAAGCCCTTTATTCTCCTCTTTTCCCACACCCTTTATTCTCCTCTTCTCCTTGTGGGACACAATGATTCTTATATTTGTGTGCTTTGTTGGGTCTGTCATTTCCCTGAGATCCAATTCACATTTTTCCGTCTTTTTGCCATTTGCTATTTTGAGTGTTCTAAATCAGTTGTTCTGTCCTCTAGTTCACTTATTCTTTCTTCTCCTCTTCATATCTGCTATTGTGTCTCTCTAGTATGTTTTTTATTTGGTCTACAGAATTTTTAATCTCTGTGATATCTGGTATTTTTCTATTCATTCTTTCAAATTCCTCTTTATGCTCTTCTGGTGTCTTCTTGATCTCCTTTATGTCATTAGCCATCCATTTATTTTATTTAGTAGAGGTGTATGAACATCTTTGATAAGTTGTTCCAATGTCTGTGTTTCCTCTGGTGTTTTAATTTGGTTGTTAGGCTGGGCTATGTCTGTCTGCATTGTGATATGCTTAGTGATCTTCTGTTGTTTTCACCACATGTAAATTTCTTGAGTGATTTATTTTGAAAGTTGATTTCCTTCAGTGGTCTAAAGCCTTGTGTTTGTGGGATGGATGTATAACATAATGCAGGGTAAAGGGCGAGGCACAAAAGTGTGGTGATGCATTGCAGTGCAGATATAGGGACAGGGTGGGGATGTGCCATGCTAGTGCCTGTGAAATTGGGAGCTCAGCACTGGGTGGGGGATATGGCTTGTGTGGGTTCATGGTCTAGGGAGCATGACCCTGGTATATGCTGGTCTAAGGCACAGTTCCCTTTGTGAGCATAGCAGAGCTATGGAAGTGGGTCAGCATTGTGCCTGCATGGGCTGGGCTTCGATATAACCCAGCTGCTCAGGTCAGCACTATCCCATAGTTGGGGGGGCATGACCGGGTACCATCTACATGCGTGTCTAAGAATGTGGTAAACTGATGTACTCTTGTGCAGAGCTCAGGGGGGTGGAGCGGGGCTGTATGACTGTATGGGCTCTGGGCAGTATTACCTGGGTATGGAGGTAAGCACCTGCAGCCTTTATGCATAGGCGACAGTCTACAGGGAGCATGGAGGGGTAGTAGTGCTTGGGAGGGGTTCAGGAGAGGTGGTTTGGGCTGCATTTGGGGTGGGGGTGTAGGGTAGGTATGTGCGGGAAGTGTTGGCTTGGTGGAGGTGCTTGGAGCACTGGGAGTGGGGGCAGGTGAAAGGGTTCAGGTGTATGGTGTGTGGGGTGAGTTGTGGTTCACAGGGCTGCACTCTTGAGGGTAGCTAGTTGAAGGAACACAGCTTGGCTTACTTCCTAGTCTCTGTCTCCCCAACTGTGTGCTCCTGAGGGCTCCAGGCTTCTGCGTTAGGCTGTTTGCACCAGCCAGGTGGTCTCTGATTCTCTGCTTCTCAGTTCCTCAGCTTTTGCAACCAGGGCCACAGAGTCTGTGTGGTGCAGAAGACTCTCCCAGATCATGTAAACTCTGCAATTGCCCTCTCAGGTGCCCTCCCATCCCTTCTCTAACTGTTCCTTGGAGCAGGGTTGAATTTTATATATCCTATTCCGCCATCTTCCTGGAACTAGGTATACATCTTTATATTTTCATTTTTTAATGTAATTTTGTTGAGAGGTATTATATATTCACATACCATATAGTCATCCAGATTGTACAGTCAGTGGTTCATGGTATCATGACATAGCTATGCATTTGACAATGCAATTGATTTTTGAACATTTTCATTACTCCAGAAACAATAAAAATAAGAATAAAATTAAAGTAGAAAAGCCTAAAACATCCCATACCCTCCCTAGTATTTGTATATTTTTGTCCTTTTTTTTTTACTCCTGTGTCCATTCATTGGATAAAGAGATTGTCAGTCACAAGGTTTTTAAAATCACATGGTCCCACGTTAAATGCTCTATTCAGTCATCTTCAAGAATCAAGGCTATTGGATTATAGTTAATAGTTTTAGGTATTTTCCTCTAGCTACTCCAATATACCAAAACCTGAACAAGCATATGTATGTACTGCATAAGAATAACTTCCAGAATGACCTTTTGGCTCTGTTTGAAATCTCTGAGCCATTGAAACTTTATTTTTCATTATTTCTCTTCCCCCTTTTGGTCAAGAAATCTTTTTAAGTCCCATGATACCAAGGCCAGGCTCATCCCCTGGAGTCCTGTCCCACATTGCCAGGGAGACTTACAGCCTGGGAGTCATGTCCTACATAGAGGGGGAGGGCAGTGAGCTCACCTGCAGATTTGTCTTAGGAAGTGAGGTCACATCTGAGCCACAAAAGAGGTTCTCTGGGGATGACTCTTAGGCATAATTATGAGTAGGCTTAGTGTTTCCTGTGCAGGAATAAGTTTCATAAGAGCCAGCCCCAAGATTGAGGGTTCCAATTCTTGGAAGAATATTACGAATTTGAGGTCTTCCCCACCTCAAATTGGGGAGGTTTAATATTTGCACCTTTTTCCCCAGTCCCTCAATTGGACTTTGCAAATACTTTTTAGTCTTTTGCCCATATTACTCTGGGGTGTATTGACACATCCCATCAATCTGTACAAACCAACAAAATCTCACTTCCTATTCCAGGTTCCACATAATTACGATGTTTGAATAAGCTGACTATCCAAGTGATATTAGTGTGCTGCCAAATTTTGCATCAAATAAATTTTGCATCAAATAAACATCTCTTCCTTTGGTCTCACATAGATGTTGAAGTCTTAAAATATAGTCAATATCATCCTTTACCCTTTAATCTGCTTCACTTATTCCTATCCAGATCTGCTTCATCCACTGAAGCTTCATTGAAGTCTCATCACTTTTTCAGTGTTTTTTAACAATTGCTATATGGGGTAATGCTGACTCTCATACCTGCAGATCTCTAGCCCTGAGTCTCAGGTGTCATACTAACACCTGCACTTCTAGGGAACAACCAGATTATATAAAAAGAGCATCACAGAATTTAGAAATAACAGAACTCTGGAATAGATGTCACTGCTGTTAGGAATCTTTACAGTAGGCCTTCACCTGATAACCTGTGCTTTTGAATTCAATTCTCAGAGTTTACACATTATAGTTAGCAATATGTTTTTCAACCGGGAGGAAAGGAAATTCAAACTTGAACTCAAAGGAGTTTTATTGCAAGGTTCTGTGAGAGTGGGCTGCTACTTAAGATGTGACAGCACTGAGCAGGGGAATGGGTACAGATTTTATGGGATAGGTGGTGGGTTTTCTTTGTCTGTCTTGGGAGTAGGAAGTTGGCATGTTTCCATTGGTTAGTTTAGAAGTGGTGTGGGGTGAGGGTGGGGCTAAGTGGGGTGTCATTGCAAGTTGCAGCTGCTGGGGGCTGTAATACTGTGGGAGGATGGATGTTGGACAAGGGATTATAGCAGGAAGGCAGCTGCCACAGGGGAATGCAAGGGAACTCATGCAACTGCTGCATTAGCTGGGGCAGGTTTGGTTTTGCAGGGGGCCTCCTGTAAATTATGAGTGGGGGAAGCTTCCTGGAATGCTTGCTAAGGTCCAGTTACTTCAAGGGGGAAGGGATTCCACCTAACTCTTAGTTCATATTAGTGAGTTGTGTAATATTTGTCTTGTCATTTATGGCTTATTTCATTCAGTATACTGTCCTCAGGTTACATTCACCTAGTTGCTTGCCTCAGGACTTCATTCCTTCTTGCAGCTGCGCAGTAGTCCATTATATGTACACACCACAGTTCCCCCTTCCATACTTCAGTGGATGTACCATCCACCACTGGAACACTGCCGCCATAAACACCAGTGTGCAAATGTCCATTCCCTTCCCTGCTCTTAGTCCTCCAAGTGTATACCTAACCGCGGGGTTGCAGAAGGGCTGCACCTCTCTACTTCCCTACCAGCAGTGAATAGGTGCATCTCTCTCTTCACATATTCTCCAACACTTGTTTCTGTCTGTTCATTTGTGAAATTTAATTCACACATCATACAGTCCAACCTAAGTAAAACAATTGATGGTTCTCCATATAATCACATAGCCATGGCTTCACCACCACAGTCTGTATGAGGACAGTTTTATTCCACAAAGATTCCCCTACCCACCCTACCCCCCTTGATATTTAGCTTTGGCATATTGCCTTTGTTACATGCAATGGAAACATTGCAGTATTACTGTTAATTATAGACCCTAGTATGCATTGATTACATATTTCCCCGATACTATCCTGTATTTATGAGATCTTGTATTTTCATTTGTTTTTAAAATCAATTTTATTTACATATAATTTACCTGCAATAAATTACATGCACTTCAAGTTCAAGAGTTTTGACAAATGTTTACACTGTATAATTTCCACCCCAGTCAAGATACAGAATTATTTCCATCACCCTAGACAGTCAGTCTCTCCATCTCTTATCCAGGCAACTTTGCTGTCTATCACTATAGATGAACTTTCTCTGTCATAGAACAACTTTTTTTTAATGATTGAAGCCATATCATTTTTTAATGACATAAATGGAATGATATGGTAAGAACTCTTGTGTAAGGCTTCTGTTGCTCAGCAGAAATTTTTAAGATTCACCCATATTGTTGCATGTGTCAGTGGTTCTTTCCTTATTACTGAGTAATATTTCAGTGTATGAATATACCACAATTTCTCTATCCATTCAACTGTTGATGGATATTAGAATGTTTGCAGTTTTGGGCTACTCT
Organism: Tamandua tetradactyla; assembly: GCF_023851605.1. NCBI lineage: Eukaryota > Metazoa > Chordata > Mammalia > Pilosa > Myrmecophagidae > Tamandua > Tamandua tetradactyla. The sequence continues at coordinate 133,561,842 of NC_135328.1, forward strand.
GAATAAAGTTGAAGCTAATAATTGTTTATAGAACTTTTTGTGGAAAAATGTTTTCATTTCTCTTGGGTAAATATGTAGCAGTGAAATTGCTGGGTAGTATATATGGTGTTTGTTTTCACTTCAAAAGAAACTTGTTTTTCACTGCTTTTAAGATAATTTCTTTGGCTTTAATATACTGCAGTTTTCCAGTAATGTGAGTATCCATGAATTTTCTTTTATAAGTGCTATTTGAAGTTCATTGTGTTCTGGAATCTTTGAATTGTTGTTTCATAGAATTTGGAAAAACTCTCAACCTTTCTCTTTCTTAGATACTGTTTCTTCCTGTTTTCCTCTCTCTTTTCCTTTTGTAATTCTAATTGAATACACATCTTTTTTTACTCTTGGGTTTTTTTAACTTCTTGTGCATGTTTTTCCTTTGTTTCACTAATGTTGCTTCATGTATTTCATCTGAACTGTCTGCTAGTTCCCTATTCTCTTTTTGGCTCTGTTTAATCTGTCATTAGAAATATCCATTAGGCATTTAATTTTATTGTTGATTTTTGGAAGATTTTAAAAACCTTTTTCACCAATATTTAATTTAGTTTCTTGTCTTTTATTTCTGTGAACGTGTAATAGCCATTTCTTAGTTTTCTGATTTTAGTACCTGAAGTTTTAAGAGATCTTTTCTGTATCATTTCTTTTAGTTCTTTCTTTTTTTTACCTTGTTGAATTTTGTGTTGCTTTTTACTGTGAGCTGCTCTTTTTTTCCCCTAATTTTGCATCTGGGTATTATGTGGAAATTCATGAGATTCTTCTTTTTCCCCCTGTTGTTACTTTTGACAAGCACCATTATAGATTAAATTTAGATCAACCAGATAGAGTGAATTCAGGCTGCAAGGTCATCAGATCATACGAAGTGATGGCAGGCTTTTTGCACCAATTCTTGATTAGTCATGCTTTTTTACCCTCTCAGTGCTGAGGTTTGAGACAGTTAGCTTTCCTTGATATTATGTTTTGTTATGGGAATATTTGTATGTTGTATGTTGAAGGTTAAGTTTTGGGACCTCATTTTATGGAGGTATCTTCTTTTAGATCCCCTACTTCGTGCAACTTTTGAGTTTTGTCTCCTGTTCTTCATACTCTCTGAGATGATAAAATCTAACCCCAAGGGCAGCTTATTCATTTAGTTAATGTTTTCAAAATGAAATTCAACTTCAGATTTTCATTCAGTATTTTGGCCTTCATCCTCCTTTCTAATCCACTTATAGATGTACTTAAGAAATTTTAATATCTTGTCTAGCAATTATAAATGTTTCCATGGGGTGGATAGCTACTCTGCCATGTTTGCTGCAACAACTAATTTTTATACACACTTCTTATTCTTCAACCCTTTCATTAGAGAGCCACCTTTTCCTTTCTTTGCACCTCTACTGTCTTCTTTGGTTAGAGTTCAGGGATTGGTCATGGATCATCTTTGAATCCTGATTTTTGCACAGTAGGTATTTGAGAAATGAATCACATCCTTAATTTTGACTACATAGTGTGTGTAAAGAAGTTAACCAAAATTAAAAGATGAATTGCACTTCAAAAAGTATTTGCAAAAATGAGTTTGGTGGAGGACTAGTTTTTGTATATGTGTATATTTAGATATTTCAATGCAAGAATTTATACAGCCAAACACGGAAGACTCTGTGTTCCAAGAACAAATAAGTTACCTATGAAGAATTGCTGGTGCTCAACAGATGTATGGAAAAATTTTTTTCTAATAGTGACAGATTTTCAAACAAATAAAACTTAAGATAATTTTTCTCATCCAACACTTTAGAAGAATTTTTTTTAAAAAACGATCTTACTTAATACTGGCAAGGAAAATATAGTTACTAGGTAATATACATTAATTCAAGATTTTTTGGAGAATGTTTGGACAGTTTTTATTAAGTCTTAGGACTGATTACTAAGATCAGTGCTTAGTAAATCATCCTAAACAAAGAAAAACTTTATGCGAAAAGATCTTTGTTCACTGTAGAGTCCTTTGCAATAGCAAACTTTTGGAAATGGCATAAATACATACCCTACCTGTTTGTTTATATTCTTCCTTTTCTATGAAGGATTTAAGGTAGAAATTCCCAACAATAGAAGAGTGGTTAAATTGGTTGTGGTATACTGTCTTTTCAGAATCTTATATAAAGAAATATTTGTAAAAGTATAAAAAGTGAAAAGGCTACTTGACCTGTCAGCAGCATTCTTTCTTTACATGTATTCCAGGACACTTTTCCTGGTTTTCTTGTTAGGAAAAAGAAAACTACTCTTCCTCCATCTCCTTTTCTGTTTCCACTTTATCTCCCCTACCTCTTAACAAAGGCTTAGTGTTTTGTTTCCTTCTCTATTTTCTTTCCTTCAATGATTTCCAGACTCATGACTTGGAATAATATCTGCAATGTTCATAATTCCCAAATTTTTGTCTTGTGCATAGACTTTTGAGTTTAGATTCATGTATTTAGCTGTTTACATTACATCTCTGCTTATCTGTGGATAGCTCAAATTTAAAATGTCCAGAGCCGAACTCTTGTTGTTTTTCCAGTTGCCGAGTCAAATATCTTAGCATTTCTGTGATTTCCTTTTGTGTCTTTTACCCTATTTCTCATCTATCAGGATATCATGTTGATTTTGCCCCACAATATTCAGAAGCCAATCACTTCTCATTTCCCTAGCTTACTTAAATAACATTTTAACTGGTCTCCTTCATTCTACTCTTTCCTCCTCAGTGTATTCTCAGAAGAACACTGAAACAATGGTTCCTAACTAACTGGGGGCAGAGTTGCCACCCCAGGAGACATTTGGCAGCGTCTGGAGACATTTTTGGTTATCATGTATGAGAATGGGTTACTACTGGCATCTAATGAGTAGAGGCCGGGGATGCTGCTAGATGGTCTGTAGTGCTTTCCTCTCCACTCCCACTTCCCCCAAAAAACAAACAAAAAACAAAGAATTCTTTGGCCCCAAATGTCTGCTGTTGAGATTGAGAAACCTTGTGCTAGAGTCTTCTTTTTAACACATAAATCGTTTCATGCACTCCTCTTGAAAACCCTTCAGTGGCTTCTGTTCTTATTCAAAGTTAAAACAAAAATCCTTACACAATAATCTGGAAGGCCCCACAGGATCTGATTCTCTTTTCCCTCTTGGAATTCATCTTGCTCATTCTGTTTGAGCTGTCCTAATCTCCTTGCTGTTCCCTTAAGACACTGGGTATTCTCTTATTCTGAGGCCTTTGTTCTGACAGTCCCTCTGCCTGGAATGCTCTGTGTCCTTCACCTTTTCAAAGTCTTTGCTTATATTTCATCTTCTCAGTGAAGCCTCCCTGATCAATGATATTTAAAGTTACAACACAACTCTCTTCTCCTGGTACCCAATCTGTTTTACCACTTGTTCCCTTTTTTGCTTTAGCACTTTCATTTCTAACATTCTATAAAATAAACCTATGTTTATTATTTGTTGAAGTAATAGTCCTTACCTGTATGCCCCTATAAAAATGTAAGCTGAACAATGGAAAAATATTTTTGTTTTTGTTTTTTAATTGATGTGTCTCAACAATGCATGGCAGAAAACAGACATTCCATAAATATTTATTGAATTAATAAATAAAATTCAGTGGTCTAATTTCCCCCAATGGGATTTTGGATCATTTTCATATTTTCCTACTTCTCATATTTTCCCTTATTTCTGTGATATTTAGGTGTTATTTTTACCATGGAAAAATTGTGTTACAAATTTTGTGGTGGTTTAAAAGCTTTGTCTTTTATTAGTGAAATTAAAACATATCTTCTTGTATCCATCTTTAAAATCTAGGTTTTTATAACAGCATATACAATGAATATGATCTTAGTTTTGTTAGTTTATTTTAATATTTACAGGTAAAAGATTATATTTATTTTCTTTTTTCAAAGGACTATGATCTGATCTCCGAAGAACCAAAGCCTTTTTTTGTATTTGAGGGAAAAATACATGGTCCTGTTCTTGTTCCTCCAGCAGGAGAAGAACCATCTGGAAATTCAGGTAATTTAAGAAAAGGAGTTGTAGTGAAGGAGAATGTATCTCTTAAAGAAGATAAAGATGATAAGAAATCTACCTTAATGGCTCTAGCAAAAGAAGATATTAAAGAAAATGACAAAAATTACAACAGCAACTAAGTGATCAGAATAGAAGTATTTCCTCAGTCCACAGCTTACACAATGATACTGTGAAGGCCTTGGACTGAGTTACACTGCAGACTGTTCCTTCTCCAGCATCCCTGGGTTTTCCTGCAGGAATGAGGAAGGACTACAGTCTCCCTCTCACTGTCCTTATGTGCACTAAAGCGTGTCCACATGTGGCTGCTTGTGGAAATGTTCTGTTTGAGGGAAGAACAGTTCAACTAGGGAAGCTTTGCTGTACTGGGGTTGAAACTGAAGATGATGAAGACACAGAGTCTAATTCATCCGTGGAGCAAGCATCCGTTGAAATGCCTGATGGACCAACACTCCATGACTCAGATCTGTATGTTGAGATTGTGAGAAATACAAAGTCTGTCCCAGAATATTTAGAGGTGGCTTATCCTGATTATTTTGGTCACATTCTGCCTCCATTCAAAGAGCCTATTTTAGAAAGGCCTTATGGTGTACAAAGGTGAGTTGCAGATTTCTTCCCCCTTTTGACTAAAGGACCATTGTCAAAATATGAAGTATAGTTAATAATAGTTATTTGGGGTATGTCGAAAGAAAATTACCCTGAGTTAAAGTTATTATAGTTGTTTTTTATTTGTCTGTTTGTTTGTTTTTGCATGGGCAGGCACCAGGAAGTGAACCTGGGTCTCTGGCATGGCAGGCGAGAACTCTGCCTGCTGAGCCACCATGATCCACCCTATTGTAATTTTTTATCCTGCCTTTGAAATTTTGCATTTTGAAAACTGTCCTTGTGACTTTGTTCATTTTCCAATTTTATTAATTTATTCAAATATAGGCAGCATAATAAATCTGACCTTGGAGAACTTAAAAAATTTTTTTACTTTGACTTTCAAAATATAAAAATAGATTATTGAATGACTTTTGAATAAATATTTACCTTTGCAATAGTTATTATTTTAGTAATTTGATTATTGTATGAGTTTGTTTTAGATATGTGATTTTAAAATAGGATATAAATATAGCATATGGACGGTACTCTTTTGTGAAGTTTGGAATTTTAAATTAGAAATATACAATGTAAAAGAATTTGGGATTCTTAAAAGCAGTAACTAAGTTATTAAATATTGCCAGGTAGTATTAGATATTACAAATAATATTAAATAGTTCTAGTTAGTGAATATTTATTTGACATTTAATACCATTTTGATGATGCTGAACTGTTTCTGATTATTATAGTTAAGGTTGTGTGGTGATGGCTTATCAATATGTTAAAAACAAACATTTGCATACTTTTGGTTATGAGTATAGTATGAAATGATAAAGGAAGATATCGTTGTGGGTATTTGATTCTCTTTAGGACTTTTAACTCCTCCAAGGCAACAACTGTATCTCATTTTTTTAGTCTTTAGTACGTAGTATAATTCAACATTTTTACTTGGCAATTTAGTATATGTTTGATGCAGCCAGTGGCTCCTTGATCTGCATAACACAGCATCTGTGCAGGGGATTTACTTTACTGGGAAAGATGTGTGGGAATGGGGGGCTATGACATGTTGCTGTTCCATCCAGAGGCAGCTCACTACATGGATTGCAGCAATAGCCTTCAAAAGACACAAGGCAAGTCTAATGCAAAGGAAATACTTTGCAAGGAAAGGTCACCATCTTTCAGGACGCAGTAGAAACTTGCATGGTTCATCCCCAGTAGGAAGAATACATGGGTCTGAGAACCAGGAGGTGGGATCAGGAGTGGCCGTCTTTTCCATCACTGCCGTTGTCCCACTGGGGGACTTTGTGCTTCTTATTCCTACACCTCTGGGCTCTCCAGAGTTAGACATCTACGTCCCATGGAGGGCTCAGCAAGGGTGAAATTTAATAACAAATTGTGATTGTCGCCTTGGTATTTTATACTCCTTGAGTCTAGGGATCAGCACATGAGTAGCAGCATTACTATCTTAGCATATGTAATTGACCCACATCACCTAGAGGAGGTAGGGGTCTCTTTTACACAATTTGGAAAATAGGAATATCATAGAACTCAGTTGTTCCCCTTATTTCCTCTTGGTGCTCCCTTGCCCAATTTTAACTGAAAATGGACACATTTCAGGCACTCTGGGCTGAGAATGGTATGATTATCAGGGGCCAAAACCACTCAGGATTGAAGATGTGGATCACTTAAACACGCTGGCTGCCAAGACCTGCAGAGTGAGAGCTGAGGGTAGGTGGGATGTAGACAAATACCATGGGACAGAGATGATGAGTTGCAGCTGAGTCCAGTTGCAGTTACAGGGATACATTTTGCCCTGTTAATGCTCCTCTTTTCACTTTTCACCTTATGAGAGGCTCACAGGAACTGTAAAAGAATCACTCTCTGAACGTAGGTGGAGAAGTGGGTCTGTGAAATGCAAGGGCTGTGGCAGCCATGGGAGTGAGCTGCTCATCTCGCTTCACATGAAGCCCCCTGGAAGATTTGTAGTTGACATGACACCTTTGGGATTGATCACAGCATTTATACTGAAGCTATGCCCCTTCTGGCTGCTCCCAGATAATGACTGAGCATGGCTGGGGAACTAGAGCAGAGCCATTCCTGACCAGTGAAAGGATCTGCTAAGAAGTCTTCTTTGCTTTGGGGTTCCCTGGTGGCCTGAGACTTTTGCAGTGCTGTACTACAGTTTGAGCTCTTCCTTCTCAGTACTTGGTTATTCCTCAGGTGTCAAATGTGCTTCTTTAATGAAAGTTCTCCTCAGTATACTCCCCTTTCTTCTTCACACCTGTTCTCCCACCATAAATCTCTTACCTGTCTTTGATTATGACTTTGCACCCACTTTTTGTTGGCTGTGAACTGACACACCTGGGCTGAGTCAGAATCAGTCTGCAACTTGGATTTTTCTCCTCTTCAGCATCACCTCTTAGGCACTCTGTCTCTCCAAAATCTAGATGTCGTCTTGACTGTAGGAGATACTTCCTAAACTTGTAAGTGTTCCTTCAATCCCTTAAAGTTAGTTACCTTATTAAAGTACCTCAATCTAAACAATTTTTCTCTTCTTCTTAACCTATGATATCTGAGGTAAGATTGGAAGGAAGAAGAATTGTGGAACTGAGGTGTAACTATTATGTAAACCTCTGATTCCCAGCCTTAATTTTAATCACTGATGACCCTTATTCCTCCTCAGTGACTTCGTATTAGGAAAGCTTTCATTAATCAAGACTCTTATTAGTATTTTACTCATTCATATTAATTAAAGATACACATTCTGGCCAGTTAGAGCCTCTGACCAACATCTGGTAATCATGGATAATCCTGTTCTGTTAATACCTTTGTAAACATCCATAAATAAACTTAATTTTTTTAAGTGTAGCCTATTGCTGGCAAATGTATCATGGCCAGATGTGAATAACTGTGGTGCCTCTGGGTCTTTAGATATCTGAGTCACCATCCTCAGTTCTGGTAACCTCTGTTCTCTTTGAGCAGCGAGTTTTGATGTTGGGCATTGCTCCTTGTTGGCTTGGTCTTTCAGAGAATATTCTTCCATCTATGTTCCCAAGCTCTACTTGCTTTCTCCCCAGAACTAGGCTACCATGGTGGTGGGGGAATATATACAGAATGGAAATTATTATGGTTCTTCTGTTACCCTCCCCTCTCAGTATTTATGATGGGTTCTCTTACCTTGTCCCTGAAACATTGACCTTGGAATTGCTTTAAAGATATAATCTACAGATTAGTGTACAACCTGTTCGATATATTAGGCCATTTGTAAGACTTTTCTTTTCCTGAAGTATTTGATCTGTTTTACCACCTGTGTACACAGTGCAATGTACCACCAACTTTATCTTCTATTTAAACCAGAGTTTTAAGATATCTATATATTTTGATGCTGTGAGGAAAGAGCATAATGAAGGATCAAAAGGTAAATGAAAGTTAGTATATGTGTATTAAGAATAGGTGTTAAGATGCAAGTTAAAGTGCAAGGGATACAGTACACAAAGGAACTAAAACACAGAAAACCCAGTAATTTAAAACTCTGGTAGCTATGTTTAGTCCTGGAAAACTTGAAATGAGATAAAACAGACTAGGTTCCAAAGCATCCTTGAGGGTGAGGTGTCTCATAGCTCTTCTGAAGTTTCAAAAGATTTCTTTTGCTAGAGAGAGATTTCTCCACTAATTTTCAGTGCCTTGGTGAAGAGGTTCTTTGGTCTTCTGATTTGTTGAAGCAGACATGGCATGAATTGTGAAGCAATTTAAAACCTTTGTCTTATATTTCATAATTATATTTCATGTAATTATTATACTTTATATTTCATAATTATATATATTTTGTATGATGGTAGCTATTAACCTGTTTAATTGATTTGTCCTAGAAAACTGTATATGCTATATTGCAAAGAATAAGTTTTATCATATTTATCATAATCTCCATGTCTATATCATATTTGTTATAATTTCCATGGATGTTAGAAATCAGATCTGAGGTAGGAGTATACCATATATCAATGAAAGAGTATGATCAGGTTTACATTACATAGATTTATAACATTTTCCCTAATATTGTTAATTACTTAAAATATTATTGCAAAAATATATGCTTAATGTGTTTATGAACTGTATAGTATATGAGTACTTTGATATTTAAGGATATAACTTTTCCCCTTTATTTTATATATACTCTGCAAGTATTTGTCAAGTCCTTAGGTGAAAATGTGGTCATCAATGCATTCTCAATGCTCAGAGGGACCAATTTTCAAAGCTTCCTTTTTCTCTTTTCACTTCTTGCCCACCATTTTTGTATAAAGGAGAGGAAACTCTTCAGAATTATTTGTTCCTTCAGATAACATTAATTTGAAACCAGAAGAACAAATGCATGTAGCAGTAATTCTTGGGCAATTGGATTTGATTTTATGAGAGTGCTGAGGCAGTATAGTGTGGTGAAACATCTTGGGAGGGCTGGAAGTGCTTTGAAAAGCAAGTGGAAACACTCAGATTCTGCGTTGACTCTTCTGCAAACTCTCCATGTATGTCTGAGGAAGTATCTTTCTCTAGATACCAGTTTTCTCAACTAAAAGCAGAGAACTGGATTAGACCAGTGTCTTTCAAAAAGTGGGTTGATACTTATTAGTAACCAGCATTCAAGGAGAGTATAGATGCTTTGTATGATTTCAGTTTTTATAAATTTATGAAGACTGGTTTTTGGTCTACCATGTAGTCTGTCCTGCAGAATGTTCCATGTGTGCATGAGAAGAATGTGTATTCTGCTTTTGTTGGGTGGAGTGTTCTGTATCTGTCAGTTAGGGCTAATTGTGTGTTATGCAAGCCCTCTTTATTTATTGATCTTCTCTCTTGTTATTTCACCTGTTATTGAAATGGGATGTTGTTATTTTAGAACTATCTATTTTTCCTTTCAGTTCTGTCAACTTTTCGTTATTATACTTTGGGGCATTTTTGTTAGGTGAATACATGTTTATAATTAGTTTATCTTTTTGCTAGATTTAACTATTTCAGTGTATAATGTCCTCCTTTGTCTCTTATAGCTTGTTTTTGCTCAAAGAATATTTTGTCTGACAATAAGAGAGGCATTCCAACTCTCTTTGGTTACTATTGACATGAAATATCTTTTCTATCCTTTTACTTTAAATGACTTTGTATGTTTGTACCTAAGTGAGTCTGTTATAGACAGCATATAGATGGTTACTATTTTTTAATCCAATCTGCTGATCTTCCTTTTTAATAGAGTTTCATCCATTTTTATTTAAAGTAATTACTGATGAGGAACAATTCACTTCTGCCTTACAACTATTTGTTTTCTGTGTGTCTTATAGGTTTTTTTGTTTCTGAATTCCTCCATTACTGCCTCACAAAAAAATTTAGTTGATTTTTTTGTAGTGGGAGTTTTGATTCTCCTGACTTTTTCTCTACTTTTTAGTTATTTTATTACTAGTTAGTGTTTATGTTCAGCTCATGAGCTAAGAATGATTTTTCATTTTAAATGGTAGAAAAATAAAAATGTTTTTTGCCACATGAAAATAATATGAAATTCTTATTTCCTTGTCCATAAATGAAGTTTCATTGGAATATAGCTGCACACATTTATTTACATATTATCTCTGGTGGTGCAGATATCTTTATAGTTATTTTGAATTTCTGTTTATAGAATTGTAAAATTTATATTGCTAAGTTTCAAAAAGTAAAGTACTTTACAAAAATATATTAATCAAAATAAAATAGAGTAATAATAAGAAAAAGGAAATAACAGTCATTCATAACCACAAAAATTGTTTAATTTCACTCACAATAAGAGTAATGCAAATTAAAATTTTACTGAGTTGTTTCCCACTTTCCAGATTGGCAGAAATCCAGAAGTATAAGATCATATTCTGTTGATAAAGCATATATATCAATTATGTTCAGAGCTTTTTATTGTAACATTGTTTTGAGAAGGGAAATAGCTCAAATATCCACCAAGCAGGCTAGTTAAATAAAGAATAGTATGTTCCTTCTATGGTGTGCTCTGCAATGGTTAAAACAAAAAAAAGCTTTATATGCACTAATGGAAAAAGTTATGTTATACTGTTGAAGGAAACAAGCAAGGTACAGAACAGTTTTAATGATATTCTAGATTTTATTTCAGGTAGAGGGAAAAACAGTCTGAATTCGTATTTGCATTAAAAACTGGAGGGAAAATAATGAAGGTAGCTACCTGATTGGGTGACTGGGGGATATGAGATTGTGCTGAAAGTGAGACTTTTCTTTTTATACTTTTATATATAGTATTTTATTTTTTCTATGTCAATATATTAGCCACTCAAAAATTTAAGTAGGTGAAGGAATTGTGGTAAAAGAAAAATAAGGAAAGCCAAATTCTGGATTTCTTTATATTAAGTTAGGGTGACTCAGGAGTAATACAATTACTTCTGAAATTGAGATAATAGTAGAAGTATTAGTAAGAGCAATAGGAGCAGATACTTATTGCTTAAGTACTAAGTAATAAGCACTTTTATGCAGTGTGGATATGCATGTTAAGTGTGTAATTTAAGGCTCATAGCACTCTATGAGGGAGTTGCCATGATTTCTCTTTTTACAGAAAAGTATGATGAAGTTTAGGTTTGTTGAGTAATTTATCCAAAGTTACACTTCTAGTAAATGGCAGAGCCAAGATTCAAATCCTGGCCCAGCTCATGAGTTTGTCCTGTTAATCATATATATATGTGTGTATGTAGTGATCTTATATGTGGTTGTGCCTTACTCTTTACAAAGAAGAAATATTTTCCATAGTTCTTCAGAGAATAATATTATATAATGAACATTTCCCATAATATCCTTACTGTAAAATAGCAGTAAGGTTCATTAAATTGTTTCTTACAATGTTTCTCTGTATTGGTTGGAAACCTAACAAAGTTTAATTTTGCTTGTGGCCACATCTGATGTAATCTTCTGAATATTTTCTGGATGAATAGACTGTACATTTTTTTACTGCCTTGCATAAATTTATTCTTCTGAAGCAAGCCTTTAATAAATAATGAATGTTAGTAAGTTTGAGGTTATAGTCCCTAAAAATACCTGGAAAATATTTATTATTTTGTTGAGAGTGGAGAGCCATATATTGTAATAGGTAGCTGAGCAAAAGGAAGGACAGGTTGACGTCCTCTTATAAAAGTTTAACTGTTTAACATGAATATATGTCTGAATAAAAGGTCTTTTTCCTTTCTATTAAAGAGAGCTGAGGGCAGGGCAAAGGTTTTCCTCAAGTGTTACTTTTGGGCCAATTTTTGTATAAATGGGCACTAAGCTCTTCTGTTCACCCAAATACAGTGTCTGAAGTTGAAAACCAGTGGTCTATAGGCCATACTCAGATTGCAGGTGATTTTGATTTCACGTGCACAGTGTTTTGTTTTTTAGTTGATTGCTAACATTGAAAATTTGGGAGATTCTACATAGAAGTGCAAGCTTCTAAGTATTCATGAATAATTAGTGTGACAACATTTAATCTTTTTTTCCTGCATGGCAACATTCGGTTTGGCTTTAGATAGAATCTGAGCTCCCTGTTTCTCACAGTCCCACCCAGTCACTCTGTTATATCAGCTGCTAGCCCCTTTAAGGTTTTGTGCTTCTTTATTTGCCTTACAGAACATTACTGTAGAACTGAGTGGTTGTAATCAGCCTTTTAATACCATTTTCCTTTTAAAAAATACAAAATAAACTTTTATAAACATCAATTTTACACATTTGTGGTAAGCATCAACCTATTCTGATAAACAGATGTATTTAGTTATTTACCCAAACTTGAACACTTCATTTTTTGTGTGTGATATGTTTGAGTATATAAATGCCATCTGTTTTACTGTTGAAGGTCTTGGTAATGTAAATTCTGAATTGGTTTATTTCTTGGTATAAATGATAGTTTTTTTAAAACAGTTTGTTTCTTTAGGAAAAAATCTGGTGTTTTAAAGTTAGGACACTGAACTAAATCAAGAATTTACAGCATGATTCTTTGTTACTAGGCTTTTTTTCTTTATTGATTGCTTTGCCAGTAATGAGTTGTTATTGCAGAATAAGAATTAGAACTAAATTATGCTTAACTCTATAACTTGTTTAGAATTGGACTTTCCTAAATTTTAGTATTGTTTTCATTTTCTAAACTATCATGTCTTTTAATATTTTCCTGATAATTTTTAACTCTTCAATTAGATTAGATCTGAATTATTTTGAATTTCACAATATACTGTGGTGTTGTTAGTTATATTTTTAAATTGAGAATTAATACTCTTTTTTTAAAGCAATTTACTGAGATATGTTCACATATCATACAAACCATCCAAAGTATGCAGTCAAGGGCTCACGATATCATTACATGGTTGTGCATTCATCACTATGATTAATTTTAGAACATTTTTATCACTCCAAGAAAAAGAAATAAAGAGAAAAAAATAAACCCAAAACAACTTATACCTCTTATCCCAATCCCTTATTAATTTTTAGCAGATTTATCCATACACCATACAATCCATCCTAAATGTACAATCAGTGGCTCTTGTTATAATCACGTAATTATGCATTCACCATACAATTAATATGATAACATTTTCATTTCTTCTGAAGAAAAAAAAATCCTACGTCCCTTATATTACCCCTATTATTGACATTTACCTTTGGTATCATGCCTTGTTAAAATTAGTGCAAAAATATTACAATGTTACTGTCAACTATAGACCTTAATTTGCATTACTTATATTTTTACCCACATATACAGTGTATTATTTATACCTGTAATAGTGATGCACATTGGTTCTGGTTTTCTAATATTATACAATTAACCATCATCATTGTCCATTCTAGGTTTCAATAAGTTATACAGTCCCAGTTTTTACCCTCTAGCTTTCCTTCTGGTGACATACACAACTCCAGCCTTTCTCTTTCAATCATAGTCATACACAGCTTTGTTAATATCACACTTACAGTTAATACTCTTTTAATCAGAAAGAAGTATCATTTTGTAGGAGACTAGTTTCAGATCTGCCTGAAGTTAAGGGGACTTCCAGTATGTAAAGTTTTCTTGAGATTTTATTCTGACCATTTAGGCAAACTTTCTCACTCTGTTCTCTCAAGAAATCTGCATTACTGATATTTAGCTGAAATAAACAGACTTGAAATTTAAATAAGTTCATATGATCAGCTTTCTCTTTAAGCATAAGTTGTTCTGTGGGAAGTAGCAATGTATTAACACTATAGTAGCCTTTCCATCAGTACTGCGTCTTTTGTGGCCAGTGTTCTCTGGAGTTCCAGGCGTCTGGCTTTATGATCCATATCTGTTCTGTTTTGGCTACAGTTTGGTTCTGCATGCATGTTGATTATCTGTCTTGGTTTAAATATTGATGGGGAAGGCAGAGGGTTCTGTAGGTGGCTTGGGCTTCCAGGATGGTGGCAGAGATTTCAGAAATTTCCCAATTGGCTTCCATTGTGTTGGACTTGGAGTGGCGGTGGTGGGGTTGGACCTGGGAATCCTGGGAGTCCAGAGTCTCGTCCTTTGTTCCTTGTCACAGGTGTTTCCTTCCACCCCACATTTTCTCTCCTTCCACAGAAGAGAAGGGGTTTTCTATAGAACATCCAACCCGGTTTTGTTAATTGCATTTTAGCTAAAGTCTTGCTAGGGTTTGACTTATGGCTGTATTTTACATGGTTATTTTCTGGAACTCAGATTGTGATAAACATTGATTTTTTTTTGTTACTTGGTATGTATTGATAATGTTTTTGAACTCAGAATATATAGTTAGAAGAATGATTGTTTTTATTTTTAAAATGTTTATCATTTACATCTTTTTCATCCAAAATTTATTTTGGAGAAAGCTCTTTGTTGGTATTTATAATAGTGAATTTTGGTGTAACTTCTCTTATGATTTCAGGACAAAAATTGCCCAAGATATTGAGAGGCTAATACATCAAAGTGATATCATAGATCGAGTAGTTTATGATTTAGATAACCCAAAATAAGTCTGATTTTTCCCCCTTACTTTTATTGTTTGTGGGTGTGTTTTTTCCTGTAAATTTTCAGGCATTGTATTTAAAAGGCAAGAATTATGCTTAACTTTTACTTAGTTTATCTTCACTATGTTTTCATCTTTTGGCAGATACATAATCGTAATGTAATGGCCTATAAATTGAATATATCACAAATTTTTATTTGTACTTACTTAGGCTTTTCTTGGGTTTCAGGCAAAGGTCACAAAGTGATCCTGTTTTTTTTTTAAAAAATTGAAATTAACAACAACAACAACAAAAAGAAACTAGCTGTACTTAAGAGAATAGAGATTTCTATGTGAAATCCTGGCTTTCCAACACTTTTCGACCTTCATTGCTTTGGGACAACAAATACCATCCTGTTAGAAGGAGCACATGCTTGCTATGTCCCCATAGTTCTCACTACTCCCTCTCAATGCTTACTGCTCACATGCTATGCAGTAGGAATTTAAGTTACCTGCCTGACCTTCTAAGGGATTTGCTTGTGATTCCTGATGGAAAGTGTTTAGTATCATTTACAATCTAGAATTATCACCAGTATCATCACATTCTAGGATTAAAGTAATAAGTAAATAAACAAAAAAATCACAAATATTGAATGTGACCATTATTCAGAGTTATTAACCCTCAGTAGATTCCTTCCTTCCCCAGCATTCTAATATTTAAAGAAATTTAATATTTTATTTGGAAGAAATAAAAGGCTTTTTAAAAGGCAGGTTCTTCAGATAGACATATGTATCTTTTTCAAATTAAACTGCATCCATTATCCCATTTTTCACAAACACATAAACACCCTTGCACGAGTTAATATAATTACCAGTTGTAGTGCAGATAGCAACAAAGTCTGTTTGTAAATAACCAGACTGCTCCTTCAGCATATTTAGACTGAAGAAGTGGTGCAGTATACGTGGGAGTCTGCTCTGGTATTACTCGCTGCTTTTTGGGTTCCTCTTCTTTGGCTCCATATGCACTTATAGATGCATATATCAAACCTACAGTCGTTGTTGTCAGCTCTCCCATCCTAATGGTCACCACCTCTGTGACCATCTCCCAAAAGTCTTAAAAGAAAAGAAGTATCTATCTTATTTATAAATCTCTTAGTTATTTCAAGAGTTTAGGATTCTCTATCAGATGAGGCAGAGGTTGTAAAATAGAAATTCAACTCTGAGTGTGGCATATCGGTGTCATTTGTAACAAAAAATACTGAACAAAATCAGTTAGCATCTTGGAGTCTTAGTTTTCTCTCTTTTAGAATGAAAGCTGCGGAAAAGCAAGCATAGTTGTGATTAATCAGAAAACTAAAAAGACAAATCATTAGAACAGTGTCTGGTACCTAGTAGGTGCTCAGTAAAGACTTATTTACTAAAGTAATGCATGTGTAAAATGAGGATAATGCCTGCACTATTAGGGTACTAGTTAAATAAGATAATAGATAATGAAGATCTATAAGTTTGAAATAATATTTTCAACACAGCTGCATAGGTTTTTGAAATTACTGCTGTTCACATGGATCATTTGCATTTTTAAATGTCTAGTCTTTTTTAATATATTAGAAATGACATTTATCTAATGAGGTAAAAGATCTTATTTGTGATTAACGTTCACTGTAAACCGACAACCCTCTACTTATAATCTTATGTATTTTTGGTCTCTAAATGTTAGCCAGAGTTTGTATGTTATTTGTGTTGGTTAAGTTCTGTGGATTAAAAAAAATGATGAGAGTATTTGGCAATAATAGTATAATTTTAAGCTGTAGTGTAGTTTTATTGATTGATTTTTTGTTCTTATTTAAATACAGTGTATTTTATTTAAAAATTTATGTGCTTACACCATTCTAGAAGAAAGAAATATTTTGAAGTTCAACTCCAAATTTGAATCTGGAAATCTGTGCAAAGTAATTCAAATTAGAAAGTAAGTAATTTAAAAGTTTCTCATTTTGGGCGGGCCACTGTGGCTCAGCAGGCAAGAATGCTTGCCTGCCATGCCCGAGGACCCAGGTTCGTTTCCTGGTGCCTGCCCATGTAAAAAATTAAAAAAAAAAGTTTCTTATTTTGTATGTATACAGACATTTTTCTAATTTTCATTAGATTTCTCTGTTCTTTATTTTCAGAAATGAATATGATCTTATTCTGAACTCAGATATAAATAGCAATCATTATCATTCATGGTTTTACTTTGAAGTCAGTGGAATGTGGCCAGGTGTTGCTTCAGGTTTAACATCATTAACTGTGAAAAGTTCAGTAGCCAATTTAATTATGGTAAGATAATCCTCCCCAATTGAGACGGTATGCATGTATCCTAACTATAGGACAGAAACTAAAAAAGAATATATTGGCAATATATTAAAAATTT
Source organism: Tamandua tetradactyla (assembly GCF_023851605.1). NCBI lineage: Eukaryota > Metazoa > Chordata > Mammalia > Pilosa > Myrmecophagidae > Tamandua > Tamandua tetradactyla. Next base: position 133,578,837 of record NC_135328.1, read on the forward strand.
TTGAAATGTTCTTCTTTTCTCTAGTTCTCAAAATGTGTACTTTTGTCATGCAAAATTTGAAATGTCCTAAGCTTGGATTTATTGGTGAAAAGAGCAATGAACTGTTGTGTAGGCAAGTCCTTTGAAAATTTAATGGGTTTGGCTGATTTTTTCCAGAATGCATATAATTAAAGATTTTTTATGAATGCTGCTTAAAATTGAGTTTTTAACGTCAGTTATTCCAAAAGAAATGTTTTAACTTTTTATTTTGAAATAATTATAGATTCATAGAAGGTTATAAAGTTATAGAAAGGTCCTATGTTCTCTTTAAGGTTGCTGCAATAATTATATCTTACCTGTAGTACATTATCAAAACCAGGAAACTGACATTGGTATATATTGGTATATATATTAGTATATAGTTCATTTTCATCACATTTATAGATTTTTGTACATACCACAGCAGTCAAGATACAGAATTCTTCCATCACAGTAAAGATATCCCTTATGCTACTCCTTATAGAAGTATGCTACTCCTATAGATGTACGATGCTAGCTGTAGGTTTTCTGTACATTTTTTAATTTAGTTGAAGAACATCTTTCTATTCTTAGTTTGTTGAGAGTTTTTGCATAAATAGGTATTGAATTTTTTATTAATTAAAAAAATTAACTAACAAAACATTTAGAAATCATTCCATTCTACAAATACAATCAGTAATTCTTAATATCATCACATAGTTGCATATTCAGCATTTCTTAGTACATTTGCATCGATTTAGAAAAAGAAATAAAAAGAAAACAGAAAAAGAAATGAAACAATAATAGAGAGAAAAAAAAACTATATGTACCATACCCCTTACCCCTCACCTTCACCTACCACTATTTCAAACTGAATTTATTTTAACATCTGTTCCCCCTATTATTTATTTTTATTCCATATGTTCTACTCTTCTCTTGATATAGTAGCTAAAAGGAGCATCAGACATAAGGTTTTCACATTCACAGAGTCTCATTGTGAAAGCTATATCATTGTTCAATCATCATCAGGAAACATGGCTACTGGAACACAGCACTACATTTTCAGGCAATTCCCTCCAGCCTCTCCACTACATCCTGAACAGCAAGGTGATATCTACTTAATGCATAAGAATAACCTCCAGGATAACCTCTCAACTCTGTTTGGAATCTCTCAGCCATTGACACTTTGCCTCATTTTACTCTTCCCCCTTTTGGTTGAGAAGGTTCTCTCAGTCTCTTGATGTTAATTCTTAGCTCATTCTAGGGTTTTTCTCAGTCCTTTGATGCTGAGTCTCAGCTCATTCCAGGATCTTTGTCCCACATTGCCAGGAAGGTTCACACCCCTGGGAGTCATGTCCCACGCAGAGAGGGGGAGGGTGGTGAGAATGCTCATCAAATTGGCTGGAGACAGAGGCCACATCTGAGCAATAAAAGAGGCTCTCTTGGGGGTGACTCTTAGGCCTAAATTTTAAGTAGACTTGACCTGTCTTTTGTGGGTTTAAGTTTCATGTGAACAAACCCCAAGACTGGGGGGCTCAGCCTATAGCTTTGGCTGTCCACACTGCTTGTGAGAATATCAAGAATTCAACTTGGGGAGGTTGAATTTCTCCCCACTCTCACCATTCCCCAAAGGGGGCTTGCAAGTACTTTTCCAGTCACTGATCAAATCATTCTGGGATTCATCGGGGAATCACTCTGGACAAACCAACAAAAACTCATGTGCTACCTGAGATTCCAAGTACTTATGACATTCAATCAAACTATCTACATTAGTTATATTAGGAAATGCTCTAGTCAAAATATAAATTTTGTAACAAATATTTTTTGCTTTAGTCTCACACATAATGTGACATTTTAAAGTATTAGATATCATCTATTTTCAGCACCCTGCAATAATGACAATCCTTTGTTCTTCCTCATGCAATAACATTTTTAAAATTTGTACATTGTACATTTCACTATTATTATACACTCTAGGCATTCCTAGATTATACCATCTCAATCTTTAACATCTATCTTTCTTTCTGATTACATTTATGTCCCCAGCCCTCCTCCCTCTATCATTCTCACATGCAGCTTCATTCAATGTTTTAACATAATTAGATTACAATTAGGTAGTATTGTGCTGTCCATTTCTGAGTTTTTGTATCCAGTCCTGTTGCACAGTCCATATCCCGTCAGTTCCAGTTACCCACTATCTTACCCTATTTCTATCTCCTGATGGTTTCTGTTACCAACAAAATATTCCAAGTTTATTCACTAATGTCAGTTCATATCAGTGAGACCATACAGTATTTGTCCTTTAGTTTTTGGCTAGTCTCACTCAGCATAATGCTCTTTAGGTCCATCCATGTTATTACATGCTTCATAAGTTTATTCTGTCTTAGAGCTGCATAATATTCCATCGTATGTATATACCACAGTTTGTTTAGCCACTCGTCTGTTGATGAACATTTTGGCTGTTTCCATCTCTTTGCAATTGTAAATAATGCTGCTATAAACATTGGTGTGCAAATGTTCATTTGTGTCTTTGCCTTAAGTCCTCTGAGTAGATACCTAGCAACGGTATTGCTGGGTCATACGGCAATTCTATATTCAGCTTTTTGAGGAACTGCCAAACTGCCTTCCACAGTGGTTGCACCCTTTGACATTCCCACCAACAGTGGATAAGTGTGCCTCTTTCTCCTCTCCAGCACTTGTCATTTTCTGTTTTCTTGATAATGGCCATTCTGGTGGGTGTGAGATGATATCTCATTGTGGTTTTGATTTGCGTTTCTCTAATGGCCAGGGACATTGAGCATCTCTTCATGTGCCTTTTGGCCATTTGTATTTCCTCTGCTGAGAAGTGTCTGTTCAAGTCTTTTTCCCATTTTGTAATTGGGTTGGCTATCTTTTTGTTGTTGAGTTGAACAATCTCTTTATAAATTCTGGATACTAGACCTTTATCTGATATGTTGTTTCCAAATATTGTCTCTCATTGTGTAGGGGTATTGAATTTTGTCAAATGCTTTTTCTGCATGAATCAATCTGATCATGTGATTTTTCTTCTTTAGCCTGTTAATATGGTGTATTCTATTGATTAATTTTCAAATGTGGAACCAGCCTTTCAACCCTGCAATAAAGCTGGCTTGGTCACGGTATCTAATTCTTTTTATGTATTGCTGAATTGTATTCACTAATATTCTGTTAAGAATTATTGCCTTTTTATTTATGTTCATTTTTGCATTTATGTGCACAGATATTAGTTTTTAGTTTTCTTTTTTTGTACTATATCTGTTTTTGACATCGTGGTAATAATGACCTCTTAAAATGAGTTGGGAAATTATCTTTCCTCTTACTTTCTTTAAGGGCTTGTGTAGAATTCTCCAATTAAACCATCTGGGCCTGAAGATTTCTTTTTCAAGAGTTTTTAAAATTAGAAAGTCAAATTCTTTAATAGTTATAGAACTGTTAATATCATCTGTTTCATATTGGGTAAATGATAGTAGTTTTGTGCTTCTGGGTAAATTGGTCCATTTAACTTGTCAAATGTGTGTGGAGTATGTGTGGTATTATCTTTTTGATGTCTGAGGTGTCTGTAGTGATATCTACTGTTTCATTCCTGATATTAGTAATTTGTATGTTTGTTTTTTTATCGCTCTTGCCTACAAGTTTGTGAATTGCATTGACCTTTTCATAGCACCCACTTTTTGTTTCATTGGTTTCTTCTACTGTGTTTCTCATGATGTTAAAAAAAAGTTTGCATTAGACCAGCAAAAACTTAAGTGTAGCTTCATTTGAGTCTTCTGTGTTTGGTACTTTAATAAAAACAAAATTAAGAGTTGTTTTTGTCAGATTGCTTTAAAGTCAAACATTATGACAGCAGAAGATGATATTTTTATATAAGCCCAATATCAGTAATTTAAAATTAAAACATCAAGTTTCAACTATTTAATCTGATATTGGCAAATTTTTCTATAAAACAAAGACTTTTTTTTAAAGCTTATAAAAAAACATTGTGCTGGGGTTGAAGGCAAACATATTTATTATGTATGACAAGTTAACCAAATTTCAGAGATTGTAGTCATTTGTTGTTGTGAAGATTGAAAGCTTTTAACAACTGAACCATGAGATACTGTATCTAGTGTTTCAATTGATACAGTAATAAATGCTCTAAGTTGTTAAAAGCATGAATATGATGATGCTTTTTAAGGGGGAATTTCTGAATACTGAAGTTTTCAAGAGATGACAAAGTTAAAGTTGTTTCCAGTTGTGATTATTTATGTGGAAAATAGAAACTCATCCATGTTGGAATTGCTTCACCCTTGTGGGATAAAAGCTTTAGTCAGATTCATTCTATCAAATTATAGGAAGATTAGGTAGTATAATAGCTGATTTAATTATAATATTTCTCAGAAACATTTGTTTGGTGTCCTTAAACTCTCATATATGTTTAAAAATTACCTAACTGAAGTGAAATTCTTTCAGAGTATTAACAAATCAAATAAAGAATCAGTGTTTTCTCTATTTAATTTGTAAGTATAATGCTAGCATAGTATTTTCATAGAAAAAGAACAATTAAGTAAATGTAATTTTATTTGTACTTTGGGTGCCCCTTCAGAGTAAAATATAAAGACATTTTTATTCCTGATATAATAGTCAATATAATTTTCAAATAGTGTTGTCAGTATATAGCATTTTTATTAACTGTTTATTCACTGTTATATATACTTTAACAGTGTATAGTATTCTTAACACCTTAAACATCATTAAATATTTTAATTTTTAAATTAAAACATACATTTTAGAGCAGTGCTTGTCTATTTAAAAGAAAAAAACTGCATTTCCATAGACAGAGAAAATAATCTCTACCTTCAGTATCACTTGAAATTTTTAAAAGAATCAAATTCTGTACCTAAAACTAAACCAAAGCAATGGAACAAATTCCTGCTTTATTTTTAAATTTCCTGACCACCTCCTCACTTTGTCTTTGAATATTCTTATATGTATATCACACTTCAGAAACTCACTTGGTAGAGAATTTGGACAACTTGATGTTAAGAAGAAAATTAAAGCCATCAATAGTGCATCATCCATGGATAATCACTGTAACATTTATTGCTTCCTAGTAGCCTTTTTTATAATGCAGTGTATTATTTTTACATGTATGTAATTATCTATGTATTTTTTATTCATGCATTTATTTTTTATAAGAAGGCTTATAACTCACATAGTTTAATATTCTGTATTTTAACTAGTTGTATTATAAGCATTCTTTCTGATTATTAAATATTCCTCTGAAGCAAAATTTTAATGGACATCCAATGGAAGAACTGTAACTCATTTATCCAGGTGTTTTTTTGCTGAACATTTAAATTGTTTCTAAGTAATTTGTGTTTTAAATCATGCTGAGATAAACATTGTTCCTAAATATTTGTGTATTTAAAGTAATTTATTTACAAATTTGTAGAAGTGAATTTCTTGATCAGTGAGTAAAATAAAATTTTCTTTTCCTGATTATAAAAAATGGGTCTCTAGCATGGGGGATTTGGTTTAGAGAAGAAACTGTATGAGTAAAAAGAAGAGATTGTGCATAGAAACCACTGCTAACATTTTGTTATCCATTCTTAAACTTATTTATAGTCATATAATTTTAAAATTAAGTTTTACTCTTTTACTTATTTGGCATTGCAGTACAAGAAAATAATTTGTAACACTCCTTTTTTTTATTTGTTGGCATGGGGAGACACCAGGAATCAAACCTGGGTCTCCAGCATGACAGGTGAGAATTACTCTACCTGCTGAGCCACTGTGGCCCACCCAACACTACATTTTTTACTTTAGAATTTATTGTAAAATTTTCCTTTATGCCATTAACAATGTTCCTAATATTACGCAATCTGAGATTTCAGGAATAAGTCCATTTGAAGTAATCTATTAATATACAACTATTTTTTATGATATTTGTTTAAAGGTTTTACACTGATGGTCCTAAGTGAGATAGACAGTTTTCTATTTGGAGTGCTGTCTTTCTCCAGTTTAGGAAGCAGGTAACTTTGAAGACTTGAAGGCTTTCATCCCCCCTCGTTCCCCACTGCCCCACCCCCCCCCACCATGCCTGTGTTTTGAGCAGTTTTAGTAGCATTTATGTTTTATGAAGTCTGGAAAGAATGCACCTCTATAACTGTCTGATTCTGGTGCCCTTTTTGGAGAGGAGAGCAGGGGAAGTTCCTTGAAAAACTTTTTGAAGGTTCACTGTGACTCAGTGTGCCTAGCTTTCTACATCTTGTTGAAACGGTCTTGATATTTACATTAAAAAAATACAAGTGACATTTAGACTTTCATATTCATTAGCAGAGATTATGATACCTGTAATATATGTTCCTTTTTTGATACTTGTTTTTTTTTAATTAAAAATAAAACCTCACTTTTGGTATTATTCATGATGATTTCCTTTTTAAAGATTTGTTGAGTAATTGCTGTTTTTATATTAATTTCTCCCTTTACCTCCCTGCAGGTTGATCCCTCCTCCCCTTCTAACTTCTAGTTCATTTATTTTTGTTTTTTGATTAAAGCATTTAAGTTTTGAATTACCTCTTGATTAAAACTTAATGCTGTGTCCCCCTAAATTTTAATATTGAGATCTACTTGCTATATCTAGATTGTGTCTTTAAGTATATGTAATGTTGGTATCCTTTTTGACCAAAACATTATTTTGCAAAGTGTTTGTTATATTTTTAATTGTTGAATTATTTTAGTTAAAAGTTTTCTCATTGATTTCAGGTATTTTTTCCATTTTTTTCACAGGTGTGATATTTATGCTCATTTAGAATAATATTTTTAGGGCTTAATAGCTTGTCAGTTTTGCTTTAGATACTTGGAAAATATATATTTTCTTAAGGCAACATAATTAATATGCATTTGTTAAATTAGTATATGAATTGGATTATTCAGATTTTTGCATACTTATTTTTTTTGCCTTCTATATATATCTGTTCAAGACTTAAAAAGTAATTTAATGATTCTGTGAGATTATACATGTAGAGCTCTTAGAATATTACCTGGTACATGATGTTCAAACCAACCGTATTTTATAGGGTTCCAGAGAACTTTTAGATAAGTTGTGATTAAGTTTGAGTTGCAGTTCTCACCCAAGTTGAGTAAGAATGGAAGAACTCTGCTTTCTAATTGGATGGGTGTGATTAATTTCAGGTTTGAGAAGAGTTGAATTGCACAGATAGGAGGAAAGGACTGAGTTAAATAAATGTTGAACACAACAACAACAACAACAAAGTAATTTAACTTTGGTTTCTTTTCAGATCATATGAATCTTTTGTCTTTTACTAAAGATTTCCGTGGAGAGAAACAAGTCTGAGTTTTGAACAAATTTTTTGAGGCCTTAAATCAATAAGGCTGTTATGACTGTTGAAAATAAGGTATTAAGGCCTGACTTAAAAGTTTGGGGCTGTGAAAATCAGTTTTTCCATTCAGTAACTCTTTAATAAAGCTAAGGTTTTCACTATGAAAAAAAAAAGTAATTAAACAGTTTTTTAGTTTTGTGTTTCTGACATCATTTAAAAAACTTTTTTCCCATTTGCAGTGTTATTTAGCACACAGTTTGTCACTTTTTCATTTTCCTTTTGTTTGTACCCTTTAAGAATATAAAATAACTACATTTATCCCATGCAGAATCTTTTGCTCTGAATTCTGTTTTTTTCTCTTTGGTATATCAGACTAGCTCTTAAGAGCTGAATTCTGTTTTTATATTAATAATGTGAACCTCTGTTCTTTTAGTTTGAATTTTTCTGGTATGTCATTACCTACTATTTATTGTAAATAGAGGTTGTGTTTGGTTTTTTGATGGGCAGGCACTGGAAATTGAACCCAGGTCTCCAGCATGGCAGGTGAGAACTCTTACTACTGGGCCACTGTGGCCCACCTTACCCTTTTGTCTTTTGATAATGGTTCTTTACCCTACTTAAAATTATTTTCATAGTAGATACATATCTGTTGCTTTGTTTTTGTAATACTTTCTATTTTTGTGCTTCTTTATTGTTTCCTTTATTTGTCATTATTGAAGGGACTTCAGGGAATAGTGTCATACTTTTGTTGTTTTTGCGGAATCCAAAATATAGAAACACACACAATATATTTAAAAATATATAAAACTTAAAGCATACAACATTAAATCAAAGGTGCTTCACTTACTGGCCTCCCCTCCGCTTCACTTTCAAATGGTTTTTAAAACTCATTTTATAATCATTCCGTGGATCAGTTTGAAAACACTGGATAATTGACTAGTATGGATTCTGGAGCCAGACAAGATCTCTGAGCATCTTTTTTGTCATTAAAATGTTTTGATTTAATCACACCCAGCTTAGTTTTTTGAATTAGTGGAAGCGATGTTTCTCATAAAGTTGCTCAGTGAATGGTAGAAAGTGAAGAATGCGAGGAGAATGAAGAATGGTAGAAGAATGAAGAATGTGGTAGCCAGTGATCTGGCTACCTCACTTATCAGTATCCGTACAAAGGAGAAAGATGGTTCCATTTTTACTCATTTAGTCTTTTGGTTGGAATATGCTTTGTGTCTGTCGGTGGTGCAGGAAAGATTATGAAACTTCATCTTGTATTTTTTTTCAGGAAGACCTTGTATCATGAGGCACAGTCTGCATCGGATTTTTTTCAGTCCTACTTCATTTACTTTGAAATTCCTCCCAGATTCTGACAGGAATTTGTCTGTTATGAGTTTTTTTTTTCAATCTAAGTCTATCATTGGTATGTTAAGGTTAATGTAACATAAAACAAACCTTATATTTCTTAATATCAACAGAAGAAAGAAGAGACCAATATTTTAGTAAACTAGAACTCAACATTTTAATGAAATTTTAACTAGTTAATATTGTCATCAAGTTCAATTTGTATTCATTTCAGGGATGATCTTAATATCTAAAGAAAATACATTTGCAGTGGAAACTTCATCTGGAAGAATTTATTTAACTGTCATACACTTTTGAAATCATCAAATAAATATTGAGAGTAGTTTATTGCCTATTTTTTTAAATAGGGCATGCTTCTTTGGGTAGTGTTTTAAGTCTTAGCTTTTAGCGAATGTACCTGGTAGAAGTTTTGTTCATCGACAAACCCAAGGGCATGGGTAGAATGATAATTTCTGTTTTTTTCAAGCTGTGCTTTTCATAGGTATTTTTTAGGTGACTGTTAAATGTTTAGTTTTCTCACAATCAAATGATCTTAAACAGTTTACTATATTTATATTATGTTTTTAATTGCAAAGAGAATGCTACCTTTGGAATGCTGAGATTGAAAATTTTTGTCATTATATAATAGTTCTAAATTTGTTGCAATCCGTTGCCCCCCTCTCCCACCTTGTTACTTGAAAGGGATTTGCTCAAATTACCACTAGATGGCAGTCGTGCACCCCGATCTCCAACACTCTCTTCAGTCTCCCACCAAAATGAGGATTTTAACAACCTTTTTACACAAATTGAACATTTGTGGCAACAGATGAGAAATTTGGAGTCTAGTCTATAGTTTTCCCTGTTAGTTAATTCCATACCACAGACTTATACTAAGCTATCTCTTACTAGGAAGTTTCCCCGAACTTCCTAGACGCTGACTAATGCTCCTTTTATTTTATTTTTTCCTTTGTGGAACTTCTTACAATTGTATATCATTTCTGTGTAAGGCCTATTCGTGTCTTTCCTGCCAAACCTACACCCACCACTGATTTGAAATTTCCATGAGGCCGGTGATGCTCTCTTTTGTTCACCATTGTATTGTTCCTTGACATTTAGTAGATGTTTAGTAAATATTTGTGAAATCAGTGAGATGATGGGTGAGCTATGAAGAAGATCCCATTGGGAACATAAAATGAACATGAACAAATTATATGTCAGTACAGTTCAATTTATGGTCATTGAGTTTTTCTAAATATTTTATTTTAAAATAATTTAAAACTTACAGAAAAGTTGCACTGTTTATACAGATGTTGAGCATCTTTTTATGTGTTTATTGGCCGTTTGTATACCTTCTTTGGAGAAAAATCTATTCATATTCTTTGCCCATTTTTAATAGAGTTTTTTGTCTTTTTAAATATTGCTGAAGAAGTTCTTTTTATGGTCTAGATAAAAATTCCTTGTCAGATATATAATTTGCAGAATTTTTTCCCATTCTGTAGGTTACCTTTTGAATAGTGTCTTTTGAAGCACAAACATTTTTAATTTTGATGAAGGCTGAAATACCTATCTTTTTTGCTTATATTTTCATTGTACTGTTGAAGAAGACATTGCCTAACCCAATCTCACAAACATCTATTCTTCTATTTTCTTCTAAGAGTTTTATAGTTTTAAGTCTTATATTTAGGTCTTTGATCTACTTTGAGTTAATTTTTTATATTGTATGAAGAAGGGGTCCAGCTTCATTCTTTTGTGTGTGGACATCCAGTTGTCTCAGCACCATTTCTTAAAAAGCCTGTTCTTTTCCAGTTGAACTGTCTTGACAATGTAGAAAATCAAGTTGACCGTAAACATGAGGATTTATTTTTAGATTCTCATATATATATATATATATATCCTTATGCCTGTACATTGTTTGATTATTTACAGCTTTGTAGTAAGTTTAGAACACAGAAAGGGTGTGTCCTCCAAATTTGTTCTTTTTTTCATGGTTGTTTCATCTACTTTCTATCCCTTGAGTTTCCCTGTGTGGTTTGTATTTAGGCCAGGTGGGATTATGTTGAATCTGTATTCAGCAATTTGGGAAGTACTGCCAACTAAAGCCTTCTAGTCCATAAACATTTCCATTTATTTGTCTTCTCTCCCCTGTTTTCATGATTAAATTATCTGGTGATTGGTCTATTTCATGTTTCTTATCAAAAGAACCAAGATTTTGGTTTTTAAATTTAGCTCATATTTTTCTTATTTGTCTCATTAATTGCTTCTATCTTTACTTCTTACCTCATGTTTTCTTTTGGTTTTATTCATTTTCCTGTTTCTAGCTTTTTGAGTTAGAAAGTTGAATTTTTTTTAATTCTTAATTTTTATTGATAATGGTGTTTGACACTATGGCTACCTGGCCACTGTATTAAATATTTCTCATACATTCCGATGTCTAGTGTTTCCTTTTTTTTTATTCTAGAAATTTCTCAATTTCTATTTTCCTTTTCCTGTTCTCTCATGAGTTAATAGAAAACTTTTTTTGATTTCCAGATGGCAGGAAATTAAAAATTAAAAAATAATTCAACGTTACCTAAGACTTGCAAGTAATATAAAACAGTGCCCCACAACCAATTAACCACTTAAGAATGTATTCCTGAAATGATCCCCATCACCCTGGAATACTTTTGTATATATTTTTTATAAACAATGTCAATCTCCTATATACCAACAGTACAAATACCCAAGTCAGGAATTATCATTTATACAAGAATCCCATCTAATCCTAAAACTCAGTTTTGGTTTGCTAAAGCTGCCAAAATACCAGAAATGGATTGACTTTTAGAGAGGGGATTTATTGGATTGCAAATTTGCAGTTCTAAGGTTGTGAAAATGTTCCAATTAAGGTATCAGCAAGAGGATACCTTCACTCAAGAAAGGCCAACCATGTCTGGTATTTCCTTGTCACATGGAAAGACACATGGCGCTGTCTGTTTGCCCTTTGCTCCTGGTTGCTTTCAGTTCCTGGTTCCAGTGGCTTCCTCTCTGATCTTTTGTCTGTCTCCAGACATCTCCAAATGCCTGTCACTTGGTTTCATCGCTCTGCTCTCTGAGCTGGGTTTGAGCTCTAGTCCTCTCTCTCTCTCGTGCTCTCCCTCTCTTTCTCTCTTGCTCTCTCACTCTCTCTCTCCATGAACTCTTTCAAGGACTCCAGTAAACTAATTAAGACCCACCTTGAATGGCAAGGGTCACATCTTCATGGAATTAATCTAATCAAAGGGTCCCGCCCACAACGTGCCTGCACCCCCAAGGTTAGATTAAAAGAACATGGCTTTTCTGGGGGTACATAAGTGTCTCAGAACAGCACAGAATCCCATTCAAATTTCACCTGTTTCCTCAAGAGTATATTTTTATAGCAAAACCTCATGTTACATTTAGTTGTCAAGTGTCTAAACTATTTTAATCAGGAACAGTTTTGCAGTCTTCAACATTTATGATTGTGTCACTTATGAAAATGAACATTCTTTTGTTTTCTTAGTGGTCTTCAATTTGGAGTTGTCTCACATTTCTCATGATCAAAGTTATGCATCTTTGGCAGGCATAATGCAAAAGTGACATTGTGTCCTGGTGACACAGGATTTTATTTTGTCCCATTACTGATGATAATCATTGATCACTTGATTAAATTGGTGTCTTCAAATATTTTCCACATATTGTTACACTTTTTGTCTTTGTAACTAGTAAGTATTTTATGTGTAGGCACTTTGAGATATATAAATATCTTGTTCCTCATCAGACTTTCTATTTATTTATTTCAGTAGAGATACCTAATTTTCTGTTTTGCTTAATGGGTCATAATTTGTTACTATCATTTTTTATTTTAGTGTTCATATGGCCTAACCTTTGCCCACTGGGATCCCTTGCAAGATGGCTTGTATGTCCTTTTGACACATTCCCATTATTCTTTAAGGACAGCATTGTTTTTTGGTACAGCAGGATTGTAAAGGCTCATTTTACACTTTCCTTGCTGCAGCCCTAGATAATCAGCCATTTCTTCAAAGCCTCTGTTTGTTTTAGTGGAGAATAGAGAGAAGATCAGTAAGGAAATAGAGGACTTGAATGATACTCTACACTGGCATATAACAACATATATAGAATACTTCAACAGATAACAACAGAATTCACATGGATCATTCTCCAGGATACATCAAAAGTAAAGTCATAAAACATATCTCAATAAATTAAAAAAATATTGAAACCAAGTAATGTATCTTCTCTGACCATAATGGAATGAAGCCAAAATCAATAACAGGGGAAAATGGAAAATCCACAAATATACAGAAATTAGCAACATACTCTTACACAACCATGGGTCAAAGCAAGGGAAATTGGGAAATACATTGAGGGAAATGAAAATGCAACAAGAACATGCCAAAAGTTATGGGATGCAGCAAAGGCATTGCTGAGAAAGAATGTTATCAGTATAAATGCATATACTCCAAAAAACAAAGATTTCAAACCAGACACCTAACCTCAAAATGGAGGACCTAGAAAAAGAACTAAACCCATGGCAATTAGAAAGAAGGAAGTACTGAAGATTAGAGTGTAGATAAATGAAGGAAATAATAAAAAAACCAGAAGAATCAATAAAACCAAATGTTATTATATGCCTGTTTTAGAGTATCTATATATGTTGTTATATGCCTGTTTTAGAGTATCATTCAAGTCTTCTATTTCCTTACTGATCTTCTCTCCTGATATTCTATCCATGTTAAAGCAGTATTGATAGATGTAGAACCATCTGTTTTTCCCTTCAGTTCTGTCAATATTTGCTTCATATGTTTTATGGCTCTGCTGTTAGGTGCATATACTTTTATAATTGTTATGTCTTCTTTGTTGAATTGACCCCTTTATCAATATATTAATACCTTGTTTATCTTTGTAACAGTTTTTTGCGTTGAAATCTTTTTTATCTTTTATTACTATAGCCACCCCTGCTCTGCTTTTCTAATTACTTACGTGGTATGTATTTTTTCCTTCCTTTCACTTCCAACTTACTTATATTTTTGAATTTTGTGTGGCTTTATTGTAAATAGCACATGGTTGGGTCATGCTTTTAATCTGTTCTTCCATTCTCTGCTTTTGATTGGGTTTAATCCATTTGCATTTAAAATATCTCCTGATAACGCTTGACTGTCTTCTGTCATTTTGCTCTTCTGTCTTTGTCTTACCTTTCTTGACTCTCAGTTCCTCTGTTAGTGCCTACTTCCATATTTATTTGCTTTTCTCTTTTGTACCATCTTGATTTCCTTCTCATTTCTCTCTGAATATAATTTTCATTTATTTTCTTTGTGATTACCATGTGTCATGGTTAGGTTCATGTGTGTCAACTTGACCAGGTGGTGGTGCCCGGTCATCTGGTCAGGCAAGTGCTGGCCTGTCTGTTGCTATAAAGATATTTCAAGGATTTAAATCATTAATATCTTGGCTGTATCCACACATGATTGCATTTGTAATTAGCTAAGGGGACTGTCTTCTGCAATGAGTGATGCTTAATTGAATTACTGCAAGGCTTTTAAGGGGCTTTAGAAGAGACAGTCACTTTTCCTGCTTCAGCTTGTGACCCTCTCCTGTAGAGTTCGCCAGGTTCATAGCCTGCCGTATGGATTTTGACCTCTTCCTTTCCCACAGTTGTCCTCCTAGCCTCTCCTGAGAGTTCATTGAGGAACTGCATCTGAGTTACTAGCTTGCAGCCTGTCCTAGAGACCTTGGACCCTTACATTCCCACAGTTGCCCAGCCAGCTTCTCCTGAGAGTTCATTGAGTACCTCAGCTTGTGGCCAGCCCTACAGAACTTGGACTATACATCCCCATGGTTCTTTGAGACACTTTTATACATTTTATATCTACAGATATCTACTGGTGATTCTGTTTCTCTAGAGAGCCCTAGCTAATACACCATGGATTTAAAATTTAAAATCTTAAATCTATAATAGTTTGTTGTTTTGATGTCAGGGTATCTTCAATAGCATACTTATACTTTGTTCTCCTACCTTTTGTGTCCCATATTTTTGTATTTGCTACATATTATATCTTTGTACATGGAATGGCCTACACCATCATTTTATCATTACTTTTTACACATTGTATTTTAACACTGTTAAGTTGGAAGTAGAACTGTATAGCAAAAAATACAAAATAATCATATTGGCATTTATAATGATGTGTATGGTTACTTTTACCTGAGGTCTTTATTTCCTTTTTGATTTGCTGCCTAGTGACCTGTCTTTCAGTCAGAAGAACTCCTTTTAGAATTGCTTGTAGGATAGGTCTATGGTGCTGAATCACCTCAGATTTTGTTTTTTCTGGGGGTTTCTTAATCTCTTTCTCATTTTTTAAAGAAAATCTCACTGGATATAAAATTCTTAATTGGCAATTGTGTTCTTTTGGTACTTTAAATATTTTGTACTGCTGCCTTCTTGCCTCCATGGTTTCTGATGAGACATTGGCACATAATCTTGTTGGGGCTTCCTTGTACATAATATATTGTTTTGATTGGGGAATTCAGTCCATTAACATTTAGTGTTATTACTGTTTGGATAATATTTTCCTCTAACATTTTGCCTTTTGTATTATATATATCATGTCTGATTTTCCTTTTTCCTACACTCTTCTCCATACCTCTCTCTTCTGTCTTTTTGTATCTGACTCTAGTGCTCCCTTTAGTATTTCTTGCAGAGCTGGTCTCTTGGTCACAAATTCTCTCAGTGACTTTTTGTCTGAGAATGTTTTAATTTCTCCCTCATTTTTGAAGGACAATTTTGCTGGATATAGGAGTCTTGGTTGGCAGTTTTTCTCTTTCATTTTTGAAGAGGTTTTCCATTTCTGTTCGTATATTCAGCATTAGTTGTCTCAGCTCCTGTATCTCATTTGAACTATTGGTTTGTTCCTTTGACTGGGCCATATTCTCAATCTTCTGAGCGTGGACCGTTATCTTCTGCTGGCGTCTGGGCATTTAGTCAGATTTCCCTGGGTGTCGGACCCAACAAGGTTGTAAGATTTTTCTGTGAAATCTCTGGGTTCTGTTTTTCTTATCCTGCCCAGTAGGTGGCACTCGTGACACACGTTTGTCTCACGTGTTTGGAAGGGATCCCCCTGGTCACAGTTCTCCGCGGCCTGGGGATTTCCGATCCAATTCTCTCAGTTGGTCCGGGGGGCCGCACGTGGTGGGGGCGTCAGCCGCCGTGGGTTGAGGGGACCCTGTGGCTCCTTTATTAATTCCCCTATTGGTGTTTATTTGGACCCAGTCCCTGCCACTGTCGGAAATTCCCTCCTCTCCCTGGAGGGGTGTCGGTCACCGGCCGCAGCGGGCCCGGGGAATTCACCACCGGACCAGGAAGCTGCCCGCGGGGGAAGGGCGTCGGTCGCCGGCCGCAGCGGGCCCGGGGAATTCGCCACCGGACCAGGAAGCCGCCCACGGGGGAAGGGCGTTGGTCGCCGGCCTCCGCGGCCTGGGGAATTCGCCACCGGACTAGGAAGCTGCCTGCGGGGGAGGGGCGTCGGTCACCACGGCCTTGGGAATTCACCACCGGACCAGGAACCGCCCACGGGGGAGGACCACCGCGGCTTGGGTAGCCCTCTGATCCGAGACTCGTAGCCAGCCAAGGAAGCCACCCGCAAAAGAAGGGCGCCGGCCGCCGCGGCTTGGGAAACTTGCCTCTCCGAGTCTCTCAGCCAGCCTGAGAAGGAGGGAGGGAGGAGCTCCGCCTGAGAGTCAGAAGCTGCCGCTGCTTGGGGAATCGCGCGCCGCTCGGGGATCTCACCGCAGCAGAGTCTCGCAGTCAGACTAGCCAGTCCAGACTGGGGTACGCTGTGTGTCCATTCCCTGCCGTGGCCCCGGGAGCTGTTCTGCACTGTTTCTGTTCACCTAGTGGTTACTCTGGAGGAGGAACTAAGAGGCACGTACCTTACTAAGCTGCCATCTTGGCCACGCCTCTAATATTTTGTTTTTCTCTTGTACTTTCAGAACTTTCTCCTTGTCCTTGCCATTCATCAGTTTGAGTGCTATGTGTTTTGGTGTGCTTCTCTTTGAATTTAACCTGTTTGAGGTTTGCTTAGCTTCTTGAATGTGCATATTTATGTCTTTTTAAATTTTGGATTTTATTTCTTTTGCCATTATTTCTTTGAATTGATCTTCCTTCTGCCCCTTTCTTTCTTATCCTTTTGGGACACTTAATAGTGTCTCCAGGTCTCTGAGACTCTGTTATTTCTTTTTTGTTCCTTTTTCTTTCTGTTCCTCAGCCCTGAATCATTTGATTTTTCTTGTCTTCAGGTTTACTGAGTCTTTCTTCTTCCAGATCAAATCTGCTGGTGAAACTTTGCTAAGGGATTTTTCATTCAGTTACTGTACCCTCAGCTCCAGTTTCTGGTTTCTCTTTAAAATTTCCATCTCTTTATTGAGATTCTTTTATTATTCATTCATCATTTTTCTGATATCCTTTAGTTCTTTTTGTGTTTTCTTTGATCTCTTTGAGCATATCAAAGATCATTTTCCTTAAGGTCTTTGTTCTGTCCACAATTTGATCTGTTATTGATGATTTCTGGATTTTTATCTTGTTCCTTTGCCTAGGCCATCATTTCCATATATATCTTGTCATCTTTTGTTGTAAACTGTACATTTGAATATTTTAATATGTTGACAATGGGATTTAGTCCTTGAGCTGTGTTCCTTAAATTTATATGCAGCCACTGATATGACGGAGATTTCCTTTAGTGCTAAGAGCTAATCAAACAAACCAAAGCAAAAAAACACCTTTTTTAATGTGGGCAAATTTAATGTTTTTAATGTTTGCAAATTGGCTCTGCATTGGCTGGTGTTGTTCAGCATTTAGCCTCCTCTCAAGAAGATTGGCTTAAGGCACATGTAAAGTTCAGGATCTTCTCAGTCTTTTCTGAGCCTGTCTCTTATCCTGGCCTGGTGCTAGCTCCTTTCCTTAGAAATTCCTTTTTTCACAGAAATCTGAATGTCCTCTCTATTTCCTATATAATATTTTCACCCCTCTCGTTCATCTCTATTTTATGTGTTATAGTCTGTAATCCTTTGGAAGTGGCTTTGATTTAATTGTTTCTTATACTGCTTTAGCTGTGTGCTGGTAGTTCAGCCTACAGGGCAAGTTCTGGGCAGGTCATCCCAAGATGAGTTCCCTGATTCAGTCTTTCAGGCTGCCACCTGGTAGATTGGCACCGTGATGCCAGCACCCCAGCATGTGCACAAGGTGGTTTTTCTGCTCCCTCTGGAACATGACTGGAAGGCCCTTAATAGGAGCACAGGCGGGTTCTGTGTCATGCTGGGAAAGGAGGGGGCTGAGGTCATGGGCCAGCAGTGGTGCCATGAGCTTCTTCCATTTTTTTTTTTAATTTTTTTTTATTAATTAAAAAAAATTAACTAAAAACATTTAGAAATCATTCCATTCTACATATGCAATCAGTAATTCTTAATATCATCACATAGATGTATGATCATCATTTCTTAGTACATATGCATCGATTTAGAAAAAGAAATAAAATAATATAGAGAAAAAATAAAAATAAAATTAAAAAATACAAAAATATATAAGAAAAAAAAAACTATAGCTCAGATGCAGCTTCATTCAGTGTTTTAACATAATTACATTACAATTAGGTAGTATTGTGCTGTCCGTTTTTTTTAGAAATCATACCATTCTACATATGCAATCAGTAATTCTTAACATCATCACATAGATGCATGATCATTGTTTCTTAGTACATTTGCATCGGTTTAGAAGAACTAGCAATATAACCAAAAAAGATATGGAATGTTAATATAGAGAAAAAAATAAAAGTAATAATAGTGAGAACAAAACAAAACAAAACAAAAACCTATAGCTCGGATGCAGCTTCATTCAGTGTTTTAACATGATTACTTTACAATTACGTATTATTGTGCTGTCCATTTTTGAGTTTTTTGTATCTAGTCCTGTTGCACAGTCTGTATCCCTTCAGCTCCAATTACCCATTATCTTACCCTGTTTCTAACTCCTGCTGAACTCTGTTACCAATGACATATTCCAAGTTTATTCTCGAGTGTTGATTCACATCATTGGGACCATACAGTATTTGTCTTTTAGTTTTTGGCTAGACTCACTCAGCATAATGTTCTCTAGGTCCATCCATGTTATTACATGCTTCATAAGTTTATTCTGCCTTAAAGCTGCATAATATTCCATCGTATGTATATACCACAGTTTGTTTAGCCACTTGTCTGTTGATGGACATTTTGGCTGTTTCCATCTCTTTGCAATTGTAAATAACGCTGCTATAAACATTGGTGTGCAAATGTCTGTTTGAGTTTTTGCCCTTAATTCCTTTGAGTAGATTCCCAGCAATGGTATTGCTGGATCGTATGGCAATTCTATATTCAGCTTTTTGAGGAACCGCCAAACTGCCTTCCACAGTGGTTGCACCATTTGACATTCCCACCAACAGTGGATAAGTGTGCCTCTTTCAGTGCATCCTCTCCAGCACTTGTCATTTTCTGGTTTGTTGATAATGGCCACTCTGGTGGGTGTGAGATGATATCTCATTGTGGTTTTGATTTGCATTTCTCTAATGGCCAGGGACATTGAGCATCTCTTCATGTGCCTTTTGGCCATTTGTATTTCCTCCTCTGAGAGGTGTCTATTCAAGTCTTTTTCCCATTTTGTAATTGGGTTGGCTGTCTTTTTGTTGTTGAGTTGAACAATCTCATTATAAATTCTGGATACTAGACCTTTATCTGATATGTCGTTTCCAAATATTGATTCCCATTGTGTAGGCTGTCTTTCTACTTTCTTGATGAAGTTCTTTGATGCA
Source organism: Tamandua tetradactyla (assembly GCF_023851605.1). NCBI lineage: Eukaryota > Metazoa > Chordata > Mammalia > Pilosa > Myrmecophagidae > Tamandua > Tamandua tetradactyla. The sequence goes on from NC_135328.1 coordinate 133,598,356, forward strand.
CAAAAGTGTTTAATTTTGAGGAGTTCCCATTTATTTATTTCCTTCTTCAGTGCTCTTGCTTTAGGTTTAAGGTCCATAAAACTGCCTCCAATTGTAAGATTCATAAGATATCTCCCTACATTTTCCTCTAACTGTTTTATGGTCTTAGACCTAATGTTTAGATCTTTCATGCATTTTGAGTTAACTTTTGTGTAGGGTGTGAGATATGGGTCTTCTTTCATTCTTTTGCATATGGATATCCAGTTCTCTAGGCACCATTTATTGAAGAGACTGTTCTGTCCCAGGTGAGTTGGCTTGACTGCCTTATCAAAGATCAAATGTCCATAGCTGAGAGGGTCTATATCTGAGCACTCTATTCGATTCTGTTGGTCGATATATCTATCTTTATGCCAATACCATGCTGTTTTGACCACTGTGGCTTCATAATATGCCTTAAAGTCAGGCAGTGCAAGACCTCCAGCTTCTTTTTTTTCCTCAAGATGTTTTTAGCAATTCGGGGCACCCTGCCCTTCCAGATAAATTTGCTTATTGGTTTTTCTATTTCTGAAAAATAAGTTGTTGGGATTTTGATTGGTATTGCATTGAATCTGTAAATCAATTTAGGTAGGATTGACATCTTAACTATATTTAGTCTTCCAATCCATGAACACAGTATGCCCTTCCATCTATTTAGGTCTTCTGTGATTTCTTTTAGCAGTTTTTTGTAGTTTTCTTTATATAGGTTTTTTGTCTCTTTAGTTAAATTTATTCCTAGGTATTTTTTTCTTTTAGTTGCAATTGTAAATGGGATTCATTTCTTGATTTCCCCCTCCGCTTGTTCATTGCTAGTGTATAGAAATGCTACAGATTTTTGAATGTTGATCTTGTAACCTGCTACTTTGCTGTACTCATTTATTAGCTCTAGTAGTTTTGTTGTGGATTTTTCCGGGTTTTCGACGTATAGTATCATATCGTCTGCAAACAGTGATAGTTTTACTTCTTCCTTTCCAATTTTGATGCCTTGTATTTCTTTTTCTTGTCTAATTGCTCTGGCTAGAACCTCCAACACAATGTTGAATAATAGTGGTGATAGTGGACATCCTTGTCTTGTTCCTGATCTTAGGGGGAAAGTTTTCAATTTTTCCCCATTGAGGATGATATTAGCTGTGGGTTTTTCATATATTCCCTCTATCATTTTAAGGAAGTTCCCTTGTATTCCTATCTTTTGAAGTGTTTTCAACAGGAAAGGATGTTGAATCTTGTCAAATGCCTTCTCTGTATCAATTGAGATGATCATGTGATTTTTCTGCTTTGATTTGTTGATATGGTGTATTACATTAATTGATTTTCTTATGTTGAACCATCCTTGCATACCTGGGATGAATCCTACTTGGTCATGATGTATAATTCTTTTAATGTGTTGTTGGATATGATTTGCTAGAATTTTATTGAGGATTTTTGCATCTATATCCATTAGAGAGATTGGCCTGTAGTTTTCCTTTTTTGTAATATCTTTGCCTGGTTTTGGTATGAGGGTGATGTTGGCTTCATAGAATGAATTAGGTAGTTTTCCCTCTGCTTTGATTTTTTTGAAGAGTTTGAGGAGAGTTGGTACTAATTCTTTCTGGAATGTTTGATAGAATTCAGATGTGAAGCCGTCTGGTCCTGGACTTTTCTTTTTAGGAAGCTTTTGAATGACTAATTCAATTTCTTTACTTGTGATTGGTTTGTTGAGGTCATCTATGTCTTCTTGAGTCAAAGTTGGTTGTTCATGTCTTTCCAGGAACCCGTCCATTTCCTCTAAATTGTTGTATTTATTAGCATAAAGTTGTTCATAGTATCCTGTTATTACCTCCTTTATTTCTGTGAGGTCAGTAGTTATGTCTCCTCTTCCATTTCTGATCTTATTTATTTGCATCCTCTCTCTTCTTCTTTTTGTCAATCTTGCTAAGGGCCCATCAATCTTATTGATTTTCTCATAGAACCAACTTCTGGTCTTATTGATTTTCTCTATTGTTTTCATGTTTTCAATTTCATTTATTTCTGCTCTAATCTTTGTTATTTCTTTCCTTTTGCTTGCTTTGGGATTAGTTTGCTGTTCTTTCTCCAGTTCTTCCAAATGGATAGTTAATTCCTGAATTTTTGCCTTTTCTTCTTTTCTGATATAGGCATTTAGGGCAATAAATTTCCCTCTTAGCACTGCCTTTGCTGTGTCCCATTAGTTTTGATATGTTGTGTTTTCATTTTCATTCGCCTTGAGGTATTTGCTAATTTCTCTAGCAATTTCTTCTTTGACCCACTCGTTGTTTAGGAGTGTGTTGTTGAGCCTCCATGTATTTGTGAATTTTCTGGCACTCCGCCTATTATTGATTTCCAACTTCATTCCTTTATGATCCGAGAAAGTGTTGTGTATGATTTCAATCTTTTTAAATTTGTTAAGACTTGCTTTGTGACCCAGCATATGGTCTATCTTTGAGAATGATCCATGAGCACTTGAGAAAAAGGTGTATCCTGCTGTTGTGGGATGTAATGTCCTATAAATGTCTGTTAAGTCTAGCTCATTTATAGTAATATTCAGATTCTCTATTTCTTTATTGATCCTCTGTCTAGATGTTCGGTCCATTGATGAGAGTGGTGAATTGAAGTCTCCAACTATTATGGTATATGAGTCTATTTCCCTTTTCCGTGTTTGCAGTGTATTCCTCACGTATTTTGGGGCATTCTGGTTCGGTGCGTAAATATTTATGATTGTTATGTCTTCTTGTTTAATTGTTCCTTTTATTAGTATATAGTGTCCTTCTTTGTCTCTTTTAACTGCTTTACATTTGTAGTCTAATTTGTTGGATATTAGTGTAGCCACTCCTGCTCTTTTCTGGTTATTATTTGCATGAAATATCTTTTCCCAACCTTTCACTGTCAACCTATGTTTATCTTTGGGTCTAAGATGTGTTTCCTGTAGACAGCATATAGAAGGATCCTGTTTTTTAATCCATTCTGCCAATCTATGTCTTTTGATTGGGGAATTCAGTCCATTGACATTTAGTGTTATTACTGTTTGGATAATATTTTCCTCTAACATTTTGCCTTTTGTATTATATATATCATATCTGATTTTCCTTCTTTCTACACTCTTCTCCATACCTCTCTCTTCTGTCTTTTTGTATCTGACTCTAGTGCTCCCTTTAGTATTTCTTGCAGAGCTGGTCTCTTGGTCACAAATTCTCTCAGTGACTTTTTGTCTGAGAATATTTTAATATCTCCCTCATTTTTGAAGGACAATTTTGCTGGATATAGGAGTCTTGGTTGGCAGTTTTTCTCTTTTAGTAACTTAAATATATCATCCCACTGTCTTCTAGCTTCCATGATTTCTGCTGAGATATCTACACATAGTCTTATTGGGTTTCCCTTGTATGTGATGGATTGCTTCTCTCTTGCTGCTTTCAAGATCCTCTCTTTCTCTTTGACCTCTGACATTCTAACTAGTAAGTGTCTTGGGGAACGCCTATTTGGGTCTAATCTCTTTGGGGTGCGCTGCACTTCTTGGATCTGTAATTTTAGGTCTTTCATAAGAGTTGGGAAATTTTCAGTGATAATTTCTTCCATTAGTTTTTCTCCTCCTTTTCCCTTCTCTTCTCCTTCTGGGACACCCACAACACGTATATTTGTGCGGTTCACATTGTCCTTGAGTTCCCTGATACCCTGTTCAAATTTTTCCATTCTTTTCCAGATAGTTTCTGTTTCTTTTTGGAATTCAGATGTTCCATCCTCCAAATCACTAATTCTATCTTCTGTCTCTTTAACTCTGTCATTGTAGGTATCCATTGTTTTTTCCATCTTTTCTACTTTATCCTTCACTTCCATAAGCTCTGTGATTTGTTTTTTCAGTTTTTCTATTTCTTCTTTTTGATCAGCCCATGTCTTCTTCATGTCCTCCCTCAATTTATCGATTTCGTTTTTGAAGAGGTTTTCCATTTCTGTTCGTATATTCAGCATTAGTTGTTTCAGCTCCTGTATCTCATTTGAACTATTGGTTTGTTCCTTTGACTGGGCCATATTTTCAATTTTCTGAGCATGATCCATTATCTTCTGTTGGCGTCTGGGCATTTAGTCAGATTTCGCTGGGTGTTGGACCCCGCAGGTTGAAAGATTTTTCTGTGAAATCTCTGGGTTCTGTTTTTCTTATCCTGCCCAGTAGGTGGCGCTCGTGGCACACGTTTGTCTACGGGTTCCACCAGTGAAAGTTGCTGTGGGTCCTTTAACTCTGGAAAATTCTCACCGTAGGGGAGGTTCGGCAGCCAAAGCATCTTGGAAGATGTTCGGCCCAGGGTTCCGAACACGGGGAGGGTCGCCGGCCGCCGCAGCACGGGGGAGTTTCCGGCCGAATTACCTAGTCGGCCTGGGGCGCCAACGTGGCGGGAGGGCGCCAGCTGTCGCAGCCCGGGAGAGTCCACTGTTCCCAGCCGGACCGGGGAGTCACGTGTTTGGAAGGGACCCCCCGGTCACTGTTCTCCGCAGTCTGGGGATTTCCGATCCAACTCTCTCAGTTGGTCCGGGCGGCCTCGTGTGGTGGGGGTGCCAGCCGCCGCGGCCCAAGGGGACCGCCTGTCTAATTCTGCCAGCTGGCCTGGGAAGGAGGAAGGGAGGGACTCTGGCCGCTTGCCGTCCCACCCAGGAAAGCCCGCGCCTCTCGGTGATCTCACCGGAGCTGGTTCTCCCAAACAGTCAGCCGTTCCAGGATGGGGTACGCCATCCCTTTGATCTCCGTCATGGCTCCGGGAGCTGCTCTGTATTGTCTCCACTCCCCCAGTAGCTGTTCTGGAGGAGGAAAGGTGAGGGTGGCAAGGCTGTCGAGGCCGGTGGCGGAGGAGCTGGTGAAGGTGGAAGAGGGCACCGTGGTGGTTGGAGAGCCGCTGGAGCAGGAGGGGGAAGAGGAGGGTGGGCGGGTCGGCTGCTGTGGGGCGTGGGCGCCACACGGCGGGCCGGCGGACAAAGAGGGGAAGAGGAGGGCGGGTGGGTCGGCTGCTGCGGGGCATCGAGAAATGCAAACTTTTTGACAGGTGGGGGTGGGTGGAGCTCCAGCTGGAGCCAGGTCTTCCCTGGAGGTGTCTTACATTAAGCAGGACACACACGTCTTCAAGATATCAGCTTCATGTAAAATGAGAATCATATTCCCCTCTGCAGAACTTCTGTTAGATGAAAGTTCATATTGTAAAGTGTTTGGCAGAGAGAAACAATAGTAGCTTAAAAAAGAGAATTTCTAATCCATACTTGTGAAGATATCAACTCAGTCCATTGAGATTTATGCTTAATAGACATTGCCAAGAGACAATCTTGTAAGTTGTCTGTATTTCAGCATATTTGCGTGCTGTAGTTATCTGCGCCTTTGTCCCTGCGTCTTTTCTGAGTGTAGCTCCCTATGGGTGAAGTCTGTGAAACTGTGATATTGTTATCTTGGTGTCATTTATGGCAGGTTTCCCAGTGTGTAGTTTGCCCAATCTTGGTCTTAAAATAGGCTCCTCAGGGGAAAAATACTCCCAGATCTATTAGGTGAGGAAATGTTGCATACATACAAGGTCCCTCACCCAGAACTTTTCAAATTGTAGTAACATCTTAAATGTGCTGAAAAGCCCTGCAATCAAGAACACCTAACTCTAACTCCAGGTTTCTCAAATTGATTTGACCTTGATAACAACACCTATTTATATTTGGGATAATACTTCTTTTAAGGTAGCTAGCACAGTGTCTGCAGAGTAGGTGGACAATAAATACTTGCTGAGTCGAGAATAATGGCCAGATGTGTCTGAAAAATGCTGCATAGCATAGCCTTTTATACAGAATGCAATATGTAAAACATAAATATTATAATCATATTGTGCTTTATACATTATGTTTTATGAATTCATGTTTACATATTATACAGTTATGTTTATATATATACATTTATGTTTTATATATTGCATTTTGAGGTAACAGTTTCCTGGACTCCAATCCTCCCTGAGGAGTCTGCCATTCAACCTCCATGTGATGAGATTAACTGGCTAAGCCTGTAACCACCTCCCCTGGGGAATAGCCCTCACTCCTGTCTGGAGGGATTGATTTTGTTTCACCAGATGAAACTGCAATGGAATGCCCTGAGGTAATTGGCTTGGAAGACACTTCCAATTCTTTCCATGACCCCTCACCCCACCTCTTTAATTCAAGAATTGTGACTAAAGTCTCACAAAAACTGGCTAGTAGATTGAGGGGTACCTAGAAGTAAAATAAATAGGCAATCTACTAAATTCTTGATTAAGCTTGATTAAGCTTGATCAAGCCATAAGTAGAAGAGTTCAAGTGAACAACAGTCTAACTTGAATTAAAAAAACAGAGAATCATGGCTCCTTAATCAATTTCCAAACTTGCGATAGTTTACAGGCCCAGAGCCCCTTGAATGAGGGGTAAGCCAGGTCTCTTTGGGGGAGAACTCTATTACACTGCCACAAATTTGTACTGTTAATCTTCCTCCAAGCCTTCCCCAAGGAGACCGATGGCCTTTTACCAGGGTAATTGTGCATTGGTAAAAAGGAAATGATCAAATATTTTGGGGATTATTAGACACTGGCTCAGAAGTGACATTAATTTCAGGGGGCTCAAAATGTCACTATTGTCCACCAGTCAGAGTGGGGATTTATGGAGGTCAGGTGATTGATGGAGTTTTAGCTCAGGTCCATCTCACAGTGGGTCCAATGGGTCCTGGACCCATTCTGTGGTTATTTCACTGGTTCTGGAATGTATAATTGAAATAGACATACTCAGCAACTAGCAGAATCCTCACGTTGGGTCTCTGACTCATGGAGTGAGGGCTATTATGGTGGGAAAAGCCAAGTGGAAGCCACTAGAACTGCCCCTACCTAGCAAAATAGTAAATCAGAAGCAATACCAGATTCCTGGAGGGATTGCAGAGATTACTGCCACTCTTACGGACTTGAAAGATGCACCACATCCCCATTCAACTCTCTTATTTGGACTGTGCAGAAAACAGATGGGTCTTGGAGGATGGCAGTGGATTATCATAAGCTCACCCAGGTGATGATTCCAATTGCAGCTGCTGTTCCAGATGTAGTATCATTGCTTGAGCAAATCAATACATCCCCTGGTACCTGGTATGCAGCTATTGATCTGGAAAATCCTTTTTTTTTTTTATCAATAGCTGTTAGCAAGGACCACCAGAAACAGTTTATGTTCAGCTGGTAAGGCCAGCAGTATACCTTCACTATTCTGCCTCAAGGATATAACAACTTTTCAGCCCGAAGTCTTGTCCACAGGGACTTTGATCATTTCTCCCT